>NC_051133.1:14756438-14772155 GCF_014839805.1 Manduca sexta
AGCAGAATGGCGAACTTCTGAGAAGCGATTAATAGGCATGCTTCATCTCTGCGAAAACTATTTATAGAAACGTCGACCAACGACCGCCGCACGCCCACAGCATCGCGATGGGCTGTTACCATATTCATAATTTATATATTTGTGAAGGGGTGATTGGATCAAACATTTGATGAGCTAACAATGCAGTTTCCAGGTCTGGGTGTTATGAAATTTATTCGTTATTTATGTTATTATTTAGCCACGGGCAAGCGATGAACAACTAGAGCGCAATCCAAATATAGGGTAAACCAAAAGCAGCCGCGAGAACCATCAACGATTTACAACATTGTCGATCTGTCTGGCTGAAGCTAGAATGTTTGTATCCGCAAGGATAGCGACCACCGTCACAAGAAGTAAAGCCCGCTATAGCGGCCCATGGAAGTGTGTTGGGTACCGGGATCAGCCTGTTTATTGTGTATAACTTACACAGGCGGCCTAATTTTGGTGACTGGGCTGTAAGTAACGTAATCATCTCTCTTCCGTCGACTATTTCAATCTTATTCCACTTACTATCAAGTGCAGAGGGGTCACTTTGTCAAGAACGAATAAAAAATATACCGGATCTACTCATTGGGCCACCACGGATTACTTCACATGATGTGATTGCTGTGTACTTGAAGCACTTATCACCCCTGAATCTAGTTCGAATCTTAGAGGTCACAGCTAGCCATCTTAACTGAGGAATTAGTACTATGTAATGATTAGGTCATGTTGTATGTCTGGAGGCCGTTATTAATTAGGATCAACTAATTAACTACTTATGTACCTTGTTCTTGTTTACCAAGTTGATATAATTAACATAGGTCACCTATTAGTCTTGCGTGGGCTGTAAACTGTGGATTAAGAGTCCAGGGTACAATGCAAGGTACGGTTTTATTTTGATTTATTCGGTAATAAATAGTATATTTTTTTAAAGATCCTCCATATTGTATTTTTTAACCCTTAAAGCATTCTGAATACTGTACTCATAAAAAAAACATGTTATTCTACAATCGAGTCGGCCAAGTCAAATTGAACACATATTAAATCCATCGTCTATGAATATACAAGGGCCTAACTACCACCTAAAAACGCCTACGCGAACTACTCCAGACAAGAGCATAATTGAAACAGCTCAAGCAGTTTCGATGAAAAGCGCCGTCTGTCTGCGAGAGAGCAAAAACAATGGAAGGTTGTTTTTTGCAAGACTTATTGTTCTATGCATTGTGCAGGATAATGGTAACTATCGACCTGCGAGCTGGCAGGCGGGAAGGATATCCGTTGTTCTAGAGTACTTTACAAATGATGTCTACTTGTACCCGTTGCTATTATCGTCATAATGGTCTAGTGGCAAATGTACTTTGAAATCGATAAGGTCTCTATGCTCAGATCGTAAATAAAAAATATCGCATAAGTACTCCAGTGCAAGGTCCTCCCGTATTCGCATTACGGAACAGAAAATAATTAACCAAAATTTGGATGTTGAGGATGTACATGTCTATCTCTTTCGAGGATACAAGCGTGAGTATAAGCATCAACGTCTGCATATTCTGAAATGCTCTTATCGATCGGGACGTTTTGATTAAAGGCGTTTCGTTTTCCATTCAACTTCGGTCTTCCGGTAACTCCGAACTATCATCCACGACTTTTCGGTGCTGGCTCAACCGTTACACCCGGAACGCACACGTGCCGATCCCGTCAGTAATCAAGCGCCATGTTTGCTGCATCGCATATTGAAACGAAAGAGGTTACTAGTATTTTGTTTGTTTATGCAAATATTATTGAAATTTTAAAGGGTACAGACCAGTTATTAAAGATAACAATATTGAATACTACTCTCATAAGCTAATTTAACTCATTGCTGTTGTGTTGTTTTTACTAAGATTACCAAGGATCCAAATCAGCTCTTATTGCTCTTTCCGGCCGTTTTTAATGAACGAATCTTCTTAATCATCGATCCGATACCGAGAACAAACCAATCTAAATAAGTTAATTGGTGTAAACACGACTATTCTGAATGGTAAATTTTCGCTACGGATCGAAAAAGAGATCGCGATCTTTATTGAAGTCGGTGGTGGGATGTCATTAGACAACACACTCAAATGTTTTTGGTATTGTGAATGTTTGTGGGTAACGATTAGCCTCTCCACAGTATGCTGCCAAGGAATCCTAAGTTATTTTGGCCACATCGCTCGAAGACAACCAGAAAACTTCAATAAACTGCTGTTTGTTGGGAAAGTAGACGGTACAACACCACGTGGGCGAGCATCTTTCCGTTGGTCTGATGAAATAAGAAGAATAATAGGACTTCTTATTACCACTGCCCTGAGGAAAGCCGATGACAGGAGGGCTTTGATACAGCTCGTCATCAACTCCGTCAGAGATGTCGAGGGGGACGCGACTTTCAAAGATGAAGAATATAATCAAGAAGAAGAAGTGGGTAACGATGGCTACTTACCATCAGTGCCACATTGCTTATTTGCTGCCCAATTAGGCTACTACTATTAAAAACACATTAAACATATGCATTATTACTGTAATGTACGAACCCTTGAACACATCGTTACCAAACCGAATTAATTAAAATTATTTTAACCTCTCGATCGACCATTTTGGCAATATTTTACCATAACATATCAAAAAGCTAAATAGAATGGCATTATTTCGAAACGTTATTAAAGTAAATATACCTACAATTGCCTATGGAAGCCATAACGAAAAAATGCAACAGTAAGGGTTCAAATTACCCACATTTTAATGTTTTTATTATTTCTACTTTTCCACGCTTGTGTTTTGAAAGTGTTCCTGTTAAACGACTGCGAAGACAACTGTTTAGTTTAAGAGCGGTTCAGGTTTCAATCACGCTTCACTGACACTACACAGCATCTGGCACATGTCATCTCTCAAGTGACAGGCCCTTGAAACGGTCTGTGTCTTGCGTTATATTTTCTTCTACTTTTATAAACAGAGAGAAGCTTGTAGTTTATGAAATGAAATATTACTCTAATCTATATATTAATACTTGAAGAACAAACTTTATACCACTTTTCACCACATTGGGCGTATGGATGTGTTTGAGATTTGGCATAATTAAAGCTCATTGAAATACAGAAAAATAAAATGTGTGTAAAATGGCTTACTGAATGACCACTAGTATTATGATGAATTTTGAATAAAATTATGTACAAAAATTACAAATAACTACTCGTATACAAATATTGCTCATTTACCGAGGTCCCTTGGCAGTAATATAAATTCCGATAGTATCATTGGATTAATAACTTGGCATATTGCATTTTGAAGTCAATTTTGTATACAATTTTAAACCTTTTATCTATAAAACTTTATTACAATAATAACGATTAATAAATAGTTGATCATTAACCATTGATTATTGAAGAAATACCGAGTTTAATTATTGTTATGGGAAACGGGCAAATCTGTTATTTAAAATTACGGATTAAAATACACGAAAATAATAAAAATTACGACTTATAATGTAAATAAAATTTAAAACCTAAATATTTAATAATAACAGTGTCGAAAACTTTTGGTTATATACTTATATCTTTAACACGAGAACACAAATGTATTATGTACGGGTCCATACAGTGCGATAAACACACGGGTGGATTTACCGCCCACAGCCGCGCGGTTTCATGTTACTGATTGATATTTATAATCGTAACGGGATACTTGCTTTAACGTTGTGTGATGTGTCCCCTGTGGGTTATGTAGGTTTTGTAGTTGCGGTTAATAGTTACAGTTGTTTACCACATCGTTCATCAGGGAAAATTCAGCTGTATTACTTTACTGGTGGTAGGATATATTTTATATCCGTCCGGATAGCGACCACCGTACACAAAGTGTTAAAACCCGCTATGGTGGCCCATGAGTGTCGCGTTCCGGAATCAGCCTTTGTATATCCGGTTCCAACAGGCCGGCATAATTGTGTTGACTGCCAAGAGGTAATCATTACTCGTCAGTCGACATTCTATTGGACCCCACTCCATTTACTATTAGGTGTAGTGGGGATGCGTTGCAATGCTCATAAAAAAAAGCATTCCTAATAAACTAAATAGTTGATACCTACCCATAATGAAACTAATTACAATAATAAAAGAGCAACCAACATAAATGCACGTCACAGCTATCGAAATATAAGCGGGAATTTGGACAATAATTAAAAAAAAACGTTTAATAATGAACACCTGCAAGGTCACAGTATCTTTAGTGATAATGGTTATTAACCTTAATCCTCGTATTTTAAATTATCTACTAACACAATTATCAGCAATTCTAGATGGGAGAGTAACTGGAATGGCAAATTGATTTTAATTCGTAGCAATCAATTAATTACAAAACGATAATCGTTGTGATAAATGGTTTTTACGATGATTGTAACAGGAAATTATGAATTGGCGTTAATTGATTAATCAAATTATAAAATTATGAATTGCAAGTTTTAATACATAAACTTCTTGTTTTTGTTGTCTTTTATTTGCAGAGTTGGATTTATTTTACATAGATATCGACGGTTAAAATGGTAATTGAGATAAACGACATTTATATAGGAAAAATTTTAACTACGTTAAAAAAATAGAAAAATATGCTGAATTTATATATGTATGCAACTTAGTGTCGAACAAAAATGTCCCTTAAGTCAATTAGCCTTTCAACCTTCAATATATACCGTAAATTTAATATTATATATATATATATATATGATTTATGCATAAAAACAATTTGGTATTTAATTTAACTGGTATTTTCCCTTCGCTACCCATAAGCCACAATTATACTTATTATTACAATAACAATAGATGACGTAAATCTATACTTCGTGTCAAGAACCAAACAATCTCTCTTCTAATGACAATATTTTGACCTCTACAACAAACAAATGAGTAATGACATTTATATAGAATCAACGTTACCGCAAAACGCAAACCGCTGCGAGTGTCAACAAAATGCTATCCCGTGTGTTTCCACTCATCCTAATAAGGCCGCAGGTAATAGCGACGGTGACAAGGTCGCTTCGCAGTCTGTCAATTTGACGGCAAAGTTGATGTACGGCAAATAACAGTATTAACCAGCGCCTTATGAAATTAACCTATATTAAAAGGCCATCTTTTATATATTGCGTTTACTTCGCGGCGCGCGTTACCTTGAAGTATAAAAATTTAATGCAAATATCGTGATGTGTTAAGACAATGGTCACGCTATCGATTCATAAAAATATTCTCATCATTTACTATGAGACTGACTACAATGTTTGATGTAAACCACGTAATGTTAACTTAATAATGCATAATGTTGTATCAAAATAGAACAAGGAGCCCAATTATGGCCTCGTATTCATTCCCAGAGAAAATCCTTCTGATTTTTGGTATTATGTGGCTATTCATTGTCAAGTTTTATTCGTATATTAAAAGCGAACATCGTGAGAAACTGTTCACCATAAAATCAATGTCAAAGGTACGTGAAATCTACCAACTCATGTTGTTAGAATGGTCGGCAATTAAAAAAGATCTGTTTCATCTAAATTCCTTCCTTCATCTGGCCATATTCCACAGCAATGTCAAAGCTATACGCGTTTACAAACATATTGCAGAAACGCACGACCCGCCTTACTTCAATAGTTTCTGTGAAAATCCAATCCCATGTATTAGAACTATGATTATCGTCTAAAGCAGCGGCAGTATTCCAGATAATAACAATGGCTGACAAATTCTTTACGATACCACAATCGTAAACTCTCGCCCGCTCGGCGACCCTGAATTCGCCGAGGCCAACCACTGATACCAAAAAGTTGCAACACAATTACGTAATTAACAATTATTCAAGAAAAAAAACACGATCGGGGTCAATGAAACAATATCTTGGGAAAGTCGAGACTGTTTACAATTAAGCTCTCATTACGGCTACATTCATAATACGGGAACTGAACGAGACAATAAGTTTAAGGTTGGAGAGACAAGGATAGATAAACAATACGATTGTTTACTATACGAAGAATAAGATACCGTTTTGAAGCACTGTGTGAATTGGAAAAAGATCAGTACCCAGGTATTACGGGAGTAACAGGTTGAATAAGCAATACCTCCATTTACTGTAACGTATAAGTTGCAACTTTCTTGCGGTATGAAACAGTTACATACTAAGCTTCGATGCTATATACTTTTGTCGGGAAGAAAAATGGAATGGCTTTACTAAAATGGTAATTACAGCTTCACAGAAGTAGAGCGCTAGCTTTAAAATAGCAAATTATATTTGTAACTACGGTCGGTTACATTGCCGAGGACTCGAGAAATCCCTTATTTTCCTCAAAAGTCCCAAACGGGTGAAGTCCAAAAGCGGGTGAAAATATAGGAGCATTTTTAGCAAATGACAATCATCAAACTAAACGGCATTTCTTGTAGACCAGAATACTATTAAACGCGTATTTAATAATAACAAAGTATTGTTAAGTAACATAAAACGCTGTGTGCTGTGTGTTCATATTTGGTTATCACACAAATGAAAGAGTGATCAGGGTTGGGTCAGGCAAGCAAAAAAGCGGTCCAAGACAAAAACTGCACCATTGTAAATCTAAGTGGTACACCCAATAATCCGTGTATCCGTACCTGAGTGCCTATTCCGAAACTCGAAAGAGTATTTTCGCATTTTGTTTTGATATAGAGAGCATGAACTACTCATTCTAAGCAATAAAAAAACATAGTATAACAGTATCTTTTATAGCCACTTTCTGATGCAAATTAATTAGGAAAAGACAAATGTGTTACTCGCTGGATATTTAAATAAAAAACTTATTTAAAAAACGCGCAGTCTTTCTGCCTTTCGTCTTCGGGTAGTCATCACTTAGGTAGCTAGTGAAAAGCTGACAGCTTAACTAGGTTAGGGCCTTTACAGTCCTCACCGTTGAGGATGGCGACGCGTTCTTCCCTTTATTTTTATTAAGATTATATACACCTTTTTATTTCTTCTTTCCTACCAGCCCGAGTTATTTTCTTTGTTTACTTTGTACTCTTTCATTTATTTTATGTCCAATATAAAATGTCTGTAGTTATATAAGCGATTTAATTGGAGTAATAATTAAATATTCTCATGTACCTTGAGTTATCATAAGCGTTATTATGTCCGCCTGTGATGAATATGGCATTTTATTTATTTAAATATCGCTACATTCGTTTACGCAAATACGACAGCTAATCTCTCCAACTTCGATTTTCGGAATAACCACTCCGGTTTTATAAGGCTCGGTTTTTACGTTAAGGCGACGCGACGTCGATTCGTGTGCGATGTTTTTGTGCCGAGTACCTGTTACCTGAGTTAATACCAGCTGACCGACCGCCACGATGTTGAATTATGGATTTAACTAGCGGGCGGACGTGGCTTTGATCGGATTTTAGATAATTCTCGCTGTTACGGCGTTATGGAGGTTAGTCCGAAGACTGGCGATAAGTGGGAAAGATTTGTAGGGTTAACACGATTCTTTAGACAAATGATTTGTGAAAGTTCAATTATTATGAATTTGTTAGACCATTCTGTTGTTCAAAATACATTACATCGTTCAGTGGTTTTCTAACAGTAACCAACAAGTGTCTTATTGTGTAAATGTTGAATGTATAGGAAAAAAGATACTTTTTCTCAGAAATTTGAAGGTGTCATTGAAAGTAAACTGTTTATTCATTGGCCAGCAGTGTCTTTTATAAACAAACTAATTTTGGCTCGCGGCTTCGCCTGCGTGAAGTAGTTTTCCGGGTTAAAGGTCCCGCTATATATTTTCCCGGGATAGAAAGTACTCTATAACCTTCCCAGGGTCTTAAGCTATCTCCATACTTAATTTCATAAAAATCAGTTCAGTAAATTTTGAGAAAATCGATAACATATAGATAGACAGAAAAGGGGACTTTGTTTTATAATATGTATAGATAAACTTATACATATAATCGCCGATATCTATATAAAAATCAAGCATCAACACGACTCTATTACTTTTTTCCTCTATACTATGGTCCAAGACTCTCAAACTAATAACCATTCTGAATGGAATAAACGCAAAAAATATGGAAGGGCGGAATGCAAAAAATATATTTCTCGTAAACTTACTGGTGGACTATTAATGTGAGCAATTTGTTTCGGTTGCTTACGTAAAATATAACATTTTTATATCAACACTAATACGGTGTAATATTATCAGCCTGCATGACCAACTGCTTAATAAATCATTACTTTAATACGTCAACATCGGAACTTGTAGGCCTTTTTTAAATATTCATTGTAAATAGAGTAAAATATTACTCGGAAGGCATTATACAGGGGGTACAAAATAAGAGTGCTACTATTATGTAACGCACGTGGAATTGATATAAATATTTCGGTATGCGACTTTTATAGAAACTAACTTTTGTCTGCGGTTCCACTCACGTGAAAAAGTTTTTCCAGGATAAAACGTAGTGTATAACACTCAGGAGTAATGTAGCTTCCTATTAGTGAAAATAAAAACGAAATCGGTTTAGTAGTTCTTGAGAAAAGCGGGTTCAAACAAACTCTTCAGCTTTATACATATTAGTAATATAGTTAGTATTAACACATATATTTATGAATATATAATTTATTATACTTAATTTTTCTTATAATTACTTTCTAGACTTATTGTAAATGCAACAGTAGACAAAATAAACAGATAAATAAATACAGGGTAACGGGACTCGTACGAAATGTAAATTCATATTATTTTATTCTAAAACTTATAATGAATATTACTATTTCATTATGAAATTCACATAATGATTATCGAATTATAAATAGCTGACGAGAAGTATGAAGCAATATACATTTTTCAAAACATGCGTAGCGTAAACAATTTTTTTTATTGTAATAAACGTTCGACCAGCAGGTTTTTTTTATGTGACGAATCATTTTACTGCTGACAAGTCATTAGATTACATTTTGTGGTTACTTTTTTCCAAGATAATATCACGGTTGAGAGTCGAGACCGCATCGACCACGTAAAGAAACGCCTGAACGCAGCAAAGCGTAAAATGAAGACCCATCAGAACAAAATGATTTCTATATTAAAAGTGTGGTTTATGAAAGAACCACCTATACACTTGGATTTAAGTTAATGCCTGATATGGCGACATTTTTGCACCTATTACGGCACCTATTATGTAATGGGATGGATGGTGAAATGTGAGTGCAGTATTTGCACTTCTGTTTTGAGGATATAAACATGATCTCATTGTAGTCACGTGGTTACCCATTTTACCTACACTCTATACCATATAATAATTATAAATCAGTGTATTTCGGACGACAGAGGTCCATATAAATCCATATATGGGGGGCCTAGGCTATTTTTTTTAATTTTAAAACATAACCGTTTATTGAAAAAATAGAGTAACAGAGACATAATTCTATTTAAAACATTTTTTAATAAAACTATTATATCCTTAAAACTAGATTTTCCGGGGGTACCTGAACTAGACATAGCCAGTTTATTGGGCTAGTTTGGCACCATTGTATAATAGACAGGTAAAGTCACATCTTTGCTTGACCACATTTCGTCATTATCAGAGTTACTTAAAATCCAATAGCCTCGGCGTGCTAAATCACCATTCCACCTTCAAAAAACTCTCTTAACACCTGTCACAATACATCGCTCATATCTCGGTAGTGATCATTTGCCATCAATCGACCCGTACTTTGTGTAGCTGCAAGCATTTCGGCAAAAAAACTACATAATAATAATAATATCAGCCCTGTATTATATATTTGCCCACTGCTGAGCACGGGCCTCCTCTACTACTGAGAGGGATTAGGCCTTAGTCCACCACGCTGGCCTAGTGCGGATTGGTAGACTCCACACACCTTCGAAATTCCTATGGAGAACTTATCAGACGTGTAGGTTTCCTCACGAAAAAAAAAATACATATTTTCATTCAATTCTTACATAAAACCTGCATTATTATAAATGTAGTACAAGACACCGCAGCCAATTTGCGCGGCATCTATAACCCAATCGTGTGGAGTACCCGCAAGTGAGCCGGATGTAAGACACGTATCGAGGGGGCCACCTGTGAGGCACGCCCCCCGCACTCCGAGTAAATTATCGCAGTAAAATTAGATCACAAAATTGAGTTGATCGAGATTGTTATTAACATAATGCAGCAAATCATGAGTAGGTATTGTAATTGATTGTACGGTTTTATTTTTAACTTTTATACGTGGTACAAGCGGACTAATTATGCGGTTTATAAAAGGTTTTTAATGTGTGTAAAAAATAAATAGTTATGATTAGTTATGCAAAATTAGGCAATGTGATAAAGTAATTGGTGTATTTTATATTTTTATTAAAATACTTAAAGAACAATCATTACTGGACCCGATAGATACAACATTTACCACATTCAGAATAACTAAAAGTACCAAACGCTTGTTGAAAAAATAGAACAAAAACCCGAAACAAACAATAACACCGCGTCCCAGTTTTCTTCGGTTCATTAAACGTCGCTTTGCATCAATTAACGCAAGACTTCGGTCAATCGTCTCCATAATACATTGCACATATCTCATTTTATAAATTAATTCCTTTTCTAGGAATAAATTTGTAGCAATGTCGCGAATGTTATAGTAAAAAAGAAAAGCCCGCCATTATGTATACTGTGATATGAATATTATTGAGTCTGTTGCTTTGAACGTAATTATATCTGGAACTAATATCATAGTAGGAAGTTACATTATTCTTGAGTATTGTAGTCTATTTTTAAGCTCGGAAGCATTACTTAACAATGGCTGAGACTAGAGCCGAAGATAGTAAATACTATTTTATGTTAGTATTTTGTCTTTTATTCAATAATCAAGTGTACTCCTTCTGTGACTAAAAGGCTTTTCTCCAATTAAAACCTAATTCAGGATTTCACGTAAAAATATGTTTACTGATTATTTTGATTTGAATATAACTATTCAATTGTCATGTTTCGTTGACACATTGTTCAAATTGCATAGTTCTAATATATTTTGAACAACTAGATCGAATTTCACATTTGCCATTAGTCAGAAAAAAAAACAATTACAAAATCATTGATATCAAATTCAATACCGATGATTGCTTGCAGTGAAATAAACAAATACAACCATTAATATCCACGTAAGTATAAGGTTACAAACAGCAATGCGGATGTTACGGACGGAACCTTCAATGTTAATGTACGGAAGTTTGACAATGTTGATAATTTTGTCAGTCGCGTATTCATTCATTTATTTGGTACGCGGTAGAAGTCTGAGTGAATTACAATGTCTATTTCTATCTCCAAGCAGTATTGTGCGAGTTTGTGTTCCGGTTTAAGACATTCCAGCCAGTTTGTTACTGGGGATCGTATTGGGGATTACACACGCCAATATGCTGCCTGAGATAATCATTTATTATTTTCTAACTGTATTATTTTTATATTTAATTTCAGTTATAATCAGCATTATGTACAAACATGGAAATAGATACTATCACTCCATCCACAAGCCATTCATAATAGTGTATTCGTTTCATTATGTGATAATAATAGTAAGGCCCCGTCATCCCATTTCTGTCGCCTTAATACACACCTGTGCACCAGTGTCGCCGCGTTTAGGGTGCATTAACTCGCGTGCAATCAATAATGTCGTTAGAAACATCCAAGCGATCCAAACTACACTATACAAAGGGGTAAAGTTTGTACGTTTCTACATTTGTAAGTTTGTTCGTTGGGGTAATCTCTAGCTAGCACCGTTTGTGAACTGAATCTAAAGGTGTCTACACCATAGTGGGGAATTTGGGCCAGATTAAATTTCGATTTCATTATTTATGTTATTAAACATGCTTCTTATATCTTCTGTTTTATGATACAGAATGATGAGACGAGATAGACGTACGATATCTCAACGAAAGCCAACGATTAAGTGAAATTTTCCGTGGTCCATACGATACTACTACAATACTGCATAGCGACAAAAATAGACACAAAAGTGGTCTTATCCAATCGGACTATGATCCGAAAGAGCTAGCAACCCTTCCATGTTGCGTTTAGATTTCAAACCAATGTCGTTAGCGACACCCACACGACCAATAATTCATTACCGGCGCACTCTCATTACCGCCGACCGTATTAAAATATTAATGAGATTTTTTTCAATTTTATATAGTGCGTGGTTTGTAGCATAGAACGGCAAACGAGCAAATGGGTTGCCTGTACCCATAGCACGAATAATTCGCGCTATAGGTATACTTAAACGTAACTGACGTATGTAAATTTGAAAACGGAACGTAGATGTTCATTTTATTTGATAACTTACTTTTAAACTGTAACTATAGCGCAAAATTTAAAAGGATTTTTTTGACAAACAAACGTTCGGTTTTCAAATTTACATACACCCCTCAAGTTTAAAAACTCTATCTTAAGCGCAAAATATTCGTGCTAAGGTTACTGATGTTATGTGATCTCTACCTCCCATAGACACCTATAACACCTATATAGGTCAGGAAAGGAAAAAGGTGGCGGGGCCCCCGGAAATCATGTGATGCTCAGCTAGCATAAATTAGTGACGGTGAAGCGCTTAGAACTTCATTTACAGACATCAGCCCTGAGGCCTTAAGGACTAAAATACGGACAATTCCATGATTATCGAATGCTTCCCGCTCGATCTCTGTAAATCGACATAATACTCAAGTCAAGATCACGAACTTCTAGAAGTCCATCAGCAACAGCAACCTTTTTAATTAAAACGAACACCCCTGTCTCGACCAAAGGCGTAATCTCGCTACTTTAACCCAATAACAACTGTGAAACTGGGTTGAAAACGAAAGTAGAAAACAGCGAACCACTCCAGAACTGCAGTTAAGTGATCGGTGTGTTGGCTCGGTTACAGGCTGGAACTTTATGCGGGCGTCGCGGCGCAGTGACGTCACTAGTCGCTAGTTACTGGTCGCAGTCGCAAGGGGAGGGTGCCGGGGCGCCTGGCTGCGGGGGGAGACGGCGTCAGCGACTTGCCCTAGTGACCCGAGCTGAAAGGAGCGCACTAACACTCAATCCTTATTCAAGTATTTTATACAGAATGTATTTCGCGGAGTATAGGTTCGTACGTGAGCTGAAATCCAAACCCAATGCCTTTATGACTGCGGAGCTGAAATAATACGAGAACTAAGCTTGAAATAGCTTACGTTGGGAGAATTTTGGGAGTTTATTTTGCACTTACGCGTTTAAGATATTTATGCAAATGACAATGGAATTGTTACTGTCTTGCAATGTGGAACTAAAATATATACTAACATTGTAGCTTATGCATCTTACAATAAAGCTTACACTAAACAGCTTTAGATAGTAATGAACCTGTCAAATTATGTAACTAATCACATAACAGAAAAACAAAACAGTGTTTAATTAAACATTGAATAATAAAAAGTGAATTAATAGTGCATTACACATGTAATTCGTTCAAACAGCATCTGTCATAAACATGTTCGATTGGATCATAGCATTAGATCGAACCGGCCGCGCTGACGGGCGCCGTGCTATGCAATATCAACCGCCTTGTTCCTTATGCAAGAAGATTTGAATATTGTGTCATGATACAAGCGATGTGACGCAGCGTTATTGGTATAATTGTTTTATGAAATACGTTCACAGAAATATACGGATAACGTCAAATAGACTCTAATCCACCAAAGCTCAAGGTACAATGGATATCGTTTATATCGTTAAATAAGTAAAATTTAGATAAACTTTGTTATAATTGTTGAATATCGGCCAACTCTAATAAAAAATCACAATAGCTTATCAAATAATCTTCAGATAGCGAAATTGAATCATCAGAATTATATTTAATTCGTTTCCTGGTGACTTATTGGTAATTAGTTTATTCTTAGTAAGATATAAATAAAGGGATTGGAATCATTCATTGAATTTATTTGGCATCTTATAGTGTAACAGAAATATAGGTTAATTTATTCGTTAATACGAAAAGCACGTTACGATTTCAAGATTGAACATTTTGATAATATATAGTCATGCAAATGTTTCAATATACGTATGTTTTAGTCAGGTTTTTTTAATTCTCATTTATGTGTAGCCACACAGAGCTGCATATAAACTGCGGTGGAAATGTGTCTGGGAAACAGACAGATCACAAGTCCATCAACGGGGCTTCGGAGTTGTCAGGGCGTTGTCAGTTACTGTTCATATGTTATAACACGCTGGACGTTTTGACTGCTCTCTGAACCCTACACCACTAGAAAAATCACACCAAAAGACTACACGCGCTCTATCATTTAAAGCGATCACTTTAAAACAAACTTTGAAGGAAAGAATTATTGCAGAAATAATTTTATAATGACGTATTAACACATAATTAATACCAGTTCAAAATTCTAACCGCCATTCGCCCATAACTTAAACAGTAGTTTGCACAAGTCAGCCGCACGCGACCTAGGTCTATCGACTTCCTAAACCGATATGATTCATCGCCAAGGGAAAGCTCAAACTTATGCAATTTCGGCAAACAGTGCATGTAACATCGCTTGTATGTATTTGACGTCGGGGTAGTGGGGAGAGATGAAATTTGGCCCGCATCCCACCCCGCGCTCGGGAAAACATTTAGAAAACCGGGATATGTGTCAGTGGGTTTCTTGTTTTTCCGCGAAAACAGGCCAATTTACGTATTGTTATATGGAAAAATGTCATAACTAGCGATGTTTAGATGGAACAGGTCACGTCGATGTGCCAATAGTTTTTTTGTACACCCAGAATCTTTATCGTGATACACATGAACTATGGAGTCACGATTCTCAAGTCATAGTTGTCGACAGTTAAGACTTAATGCAAAGTTTAGAACAGTAACTTCTTGCGATATATTACGCAAGAACTTCCAGATGCATTTACACTCGCGGCAATATTGCAAGTTGCAGACAAAGATTTTTTAAAGGGAAAAATTTCTCGTGGATGTTGACTTCTGCAAATGTTTTTGCTTACCTGAACCTGTAAGCATGCTTTTTATCTGTAATTAACTGACATGAAGCAACTCCATGATCGTGAGTAGGGAACGTGTAAACTTTCATCTAGCAATATATTTGTGTACACGCAGGAATCAGATGTAATTGTCATCATCAGTGATAAGAGAAAATACCGGTGGTAATGACGTACAATAATATCAACATTGTGTGTCTATTCGATGTTTCCGAATTAGTGTGTAAGCCAAAGAGCTCGTGTATGAGTTGAGTAATAGTTTAGTTCGAGATGTTCCTATTATCCATTTATCTAGGATAGATAGGTGGATGGACTATCCTGAATCCTAATATAATAGCACGGTGTTGGTGCGTTTTCCAAAACGTTTATAAGAGTACTATGGAACTGTAGATTGATTATAATTTTCGATAAACAGACGGGTCCACTGTCATGAATGATATAGAATGTACTTATATTCCAGAAATAAAGATCTAGCGAAGCCAGTTTTACTGAACAAAAATAATTTTCTATAACATCTATACATGTTATAAGACAAAGTCCCCTTTTTTGTCTGTCTGTATGTTTTCGATTTTCTCAAAATCTTCTGAACGGATTTTTATGAAATTTGGTATGGAGATAGCTTAAAACCCTGGGAAAGTTATAGGCTACTTTTTATATCGGGAAAATATATAGCTGTATTCCGGAAAACTCATTCACGCGG
>NC_051133.1:14772655-14791923 GCF_014839805.1 Manduca sexta
TTAAATTTAATCAAATAAATTAATAAATGTTTTTATGGTCAGATAATTCGATGTTAGTTTTATACATGCATTATTTTGCTAGGACAAATTAGGCATTAAGTAAGCGACAGGCCCCTCGTTGAAGTAATAAGGAGTGACAGAACATACATTATGCAATGTTAACATAAACATATGCTCAACGTTCCATAGATTAAATAATAATTGCTACATAACCTGTACCATCGTGTAAACGAAGATCTCCATAGTACACTCACGGTTGATTTCTTTTCGACCTTTTTATTAGGAATCAAACTTCACACTAATGTCACCATGTCGGACTCTAAAGAAATCCTGAACAAGCCTTATATGTGTTTGTAGGCGGAAACTGATATTGACAATCTGATTGAGGAATCGAAACCAGGATATCACATTTTTGACAACTTAAACACACTGCTAGTAGACACTTATCCCATTAGGTTTAAAATCTCTTTTCCAACTCTCCTCCTCAATATTGAAATGTTATCGAACCCCAACCACGCAAATCAAAGGAGTACAAACTAATCAACCATCGGCTGCATGGAACCTGTTTATGTATTGCATACCACACTTAGGCCATTTATAATCCGCGATCCATAACAGGGGCCGTTGGACAGCACATTGTACACAACGCCGATAAAATACATTGTTCGCTTCTCTCATAGAGTTTTAATTGCGTAGAACGGAACGGCGGTAGTTTTAATCTTGAGTGTTCGATATTTAAAAGTGGCGCTAAGCTACAACACTGTTAACAATATTATGTAAAAAAGTATTCAGGAATTATTTGCGAGTACGCAATGAAGTGTTAGCTGTTCTTTATTGCTTCCTTCAATGATAGGAAATGTCTAAAAATATATAATAAGTATTAGTATATTAAACGTGAATCAACAGCTTTGTTGTTACCTGCAGAGTAAATATGTTGGAGAAGCTGATTACTCTTTCTCAAATCTTTTTCTCTTCAAACATCGGCCTTACAATACTACAATCTAATTATTACATTAACATTTGATCACAAAGTTGACGTGCTGATAGCACATACATTACAGGATAAAAGTGGCGATACTATTAAAAATTTTAGGCGAACGACCTTAGTGCACTGTTGAATTTTGTCAGACTCGAAAATAACAACAATAAAGTAGCAAACATTACAAACAAATACTGTGGCTAGCATTAAATAAAAGAGTTACAAAAGTGATATGTCACATTTTCTGCTGTTTATTCAATAATACATTTATAAAATTATTGTATATCATCAATATAACAATAATAATACTAATATGACAAGACAAAAACAAGTATGGCCGACTGACGTTTAGGCATAACAATGGCGGTGCAAACTGACATTACCGTCTAATGTTATTTTGCATTCTAATATGCAAATAGTCAAGCATAATAAAGTGGTGCATAGATAACAACCTCCTTATATGGTACATTTCCAATTAAATTTTCTATTATAAAAACAAAGTGTGAGCGCGTTTTAAATAGATAATGTGATGCAATTGCCCCTAATAGAAGGCGGGACCGCGTCACTTAAAAGTTAAAATATATCTTAATAACGCTGAGAAATCTTGACTACAATCTATATTCCTTACATCAATAAGTGAAGACTTATCATTGGCTGATTAACTACATCGTCGTTATTCTTTAACTTTTTAATGCTGTCAGTCTTCCATATAATAAAATAAATAACTACAAATGGCCGAAAATGAGGTGAGGAATGCCTTTTTCCTAAACTATTAAAATATTATACTTCTAATACCTAGCTGCTGGTGGTAGGATATATTTTATATCCGCGCGGATAGCGACCACCGAACACAAGATATTAAATCTGCCATAGTGGACCACGTAAGTGGACCGCGTTCAGGATAAACATGTGTATATCCGGTTCCAACAGGTCGACATTATTGTTGACTGCCTCGGTGGCGTAGTTGTTCTGCATGCGCGGGACGGCAGCGCTCTGAGGTCCTGGGTTCGAATCCCGGGTCGGGCAAAGTGATATTTGGGTTTTTCTGCTCAGTATCAGCCCGGAGTCTGGAATTTGTGCCCGATATGGCGATAGGCTCGCCCCCTATCACACCATGGGACGGAACACATTTGGCGAAAAGTGGGTGCCATGGTTGCGCCTCTGCATACCCCTTCGGGGTTAAAATGCGTGATGTTGTGTGTGTGACATTATTGTGTCGACTGTCGAGGGGTAATCATCTCTCGTCAGTCGTCATTCTATAGGACCTCACTCTACTTACCATCAGGTGCAGTTCACTTTGCCGCACCCTATTAAAAAATCTAAATGATGTTATAAAACAGAAGCACTACGCCCTAGACTGCACAAAGCACTAACTAGCACTGTTCTTGCCGGTTGTAGACTAAGAGCTAAGCTTAGAAAATTTAGGATCTAACTGAAAGTATTTAGCGCATTAACAATTTCTATCGCAGTTTGCTCATAATATATTAACATGAGATGGTCTGCTCGTTAGTTTATTCTAAACTCACCTAACAACATTATATTACGATATTGCGTTTGTTTAATTTGTAATCATGGTGTTAAATCTGTTGGAATACCTTATAAAAATTAATACTAAATCCACAAACCAAGAAGGTGCAATTAATAAAGATATAATTCATGATTAAGGATAACCCAAAGCCTCAGTCACGATTCCAATAATATCTAATAATTTGCGATGACTTCACCGCGACAAGATGCACGCCTAATTGATTTTTTATATCCCTATCATCGACAGGTTATGACGTCAGCATGACTCGCGATACCGAACTACTTTGGGACTTGGGGCAGTAATTGTTTGTTGGTTTTTACTTTAAACAAAAGTGGATCTCCTTGGGAACACAATTTTGTTACAATTTATTATGAATTTGTAAAAGGATAGTTTTAATTTAATCGGAAATTCTAATTTGATGTAAAGTGGCATTTATAAGCTAAATTATACTAAATTAAATACATATGCTGAGGTACTTCAGGATTTAAAGAAAATAGTTTTGTACCGTAATCTTTTTTACTCTTGTTTTGCCTATAAGGAATAAATTACCACAGCAAAGGAAGGCATAAAAATCAACATAAATTCAACATAATATGTTTGCATCGTACGATTACCAACTAAGATTGCCAATAGCGCAGAAATATAGGCATTAGGTATATTATAATAACTTAGAAGTACAACAAAATAAACCTATTGGAACAGTGTACCTACTTAAACTTACAAGTAAGGGCGGTATTAACTTTCCTTTGGAACTAATATCATAGAATAACAACAAAAAAACATGGCGCCACTCATGAGACTCTAAATTTCCGAAAGATAATATCTGTAATTTAATATAGCAATGTTTTTGAAAGTTTTTTGCAATGCAGTATCGGAAGTGAGTTGTGTTTGCTTAGGGCGCGGCCTGTTGTTAGCATAACATCAAAACTCTCGCAAAATATTGTATTATGAACTTAAATATTTTCATTACAAACACAACGGTACTTATAGACCCTTTTAGATATTTGAGTTATTTTGTGAAACATGTCTTCCGGTGTGAGAGGGGTCAAAATTTAGGTAACGTTTAATGAATATGACTTGCTATATTGGATTAAAAATGTATTTATTACTTACCAAACTTTTTCGTAACTGGAAGTATGATGTCTGACCATTGATATCACATGCAAAAAAAACAAAACACATTTTTTTTTATAAATCAACACAATTTATGACACAAAAGCTTTTACATGACGCGACAGAAGTAACACATTAAATTAAAAACTAACTGTTCCATTTTTTAAACGACACATTATTCTTTTATTGCGGGTAAGTTATGCAGCCAGTCACAAAAGGGTTACAAGATTTCAAAGTCAAAAAAAGAATGTTACCAATTAACATTAAAAGGAATACCTAACCACATTCTGATGATTATTATTATGAATTTTGGATGAACAATCTTAAGAAAATTTTCAACACTCCAACACTAAATATGCTTACAGTTAGCTAAGAGCTCTCAAACTAGATTCTTAATTACAAATTCTGATCTATATTAGGTTATATTATATAGTTATCATTGCCAAATGACCCACAAGCACCTGTACTGTAGCTACCAATGACCATTTTATTGTGCACTCAGTTACTCGCCAACATTAATCGTCGATTTCAAACTTGCACTCGCCAGCTGCACTCATTTTGTACAGCCATTAATAAAGAATTATAGAGTACATTACAGTACATATACAGTAAATCTTTCAGATTATTAAGGGGTGATTCCGAACACTAATGATGCGACAAAATGCAGAAACAAATTGAAATCGCAGATAGTATCACTAATTTCCATACTTATGTGAATGCTAGCTCTGACAGAATAATATTACAAACCTATTTAAGTAGTATCAAAATAAGTATGTAGTAAAGTCATTTGCTCTCGATGAACTATTCTCATTGGGGTTTACAAAGGTGGCTACAGATGAATCGCAAAAAAGCAGGAAAACCATCTTCCGTGGAGTAAATTCTGAGTTCTGGAATCAACTCGATAAGACAGGTATTTGTTACACCTGTAAATTATACTGGTTAGATTAAGAAGATAGTGTAAATTTTTGATATGAATAACACATATTTCTTATAGTTTGCTAAAGGTCTCTTCAATAGCTAACACACTTTAAACCATCATTGTAGAGCTGGAAAAATCTTATGAACTAGTAGTCGGTTACAATAAGCCTTATAAGAATTTATTGAGTTGTCTGCGCTAAAGTTCAATCGGAATGATGCCTTAAATAAGTTGTTCGATGGAACATCTCTTGGCGGCTCGGCGGCTCGGCGCGGCGGATGCCGTGGCGCCGGCGCGCTATGCTAGCTGCGCCGCGTCACTGCGTTAGCGCATGCTGAAATCTCACTGCATTCACAAAGAGAGGTAGCGATTTGGACATTCTTTATAACTTACATGTGCCTAAAACTACAAAACTATACTCAAATAGAAATAAATTGTAAGTTAATATTAAATTTTAACAAATTAAACGGAAGGAATTCTAGGTAGTTCAAATTGACTAAATAGACGCGTGCAGACGTTACTCTTTTCTGCCGCCATCTTTACAAAGATCCTTCTATAACCATGTCTTTACCATCCTCGCAAAATCGTGCTAGACCGTGCTAGAATTAGTCACAATTCAATTTAATTCTGATCCAAAACTAAGCCACATGTCTCATCCGTGTTAATAAAAACAACGAACTCTAGGTATAACAATCATACTAATCCTCAGTAACTCTTGGCAATAGTTTCACAGCCAGTTTATTTATTTATTTAAATAAGATTCTCCAACAGTACACACATTTCTTGTTAATAACATAAAAGTAGTAAGGTCACATTATGATGTGTGTACCAGTTATAGAAGTACACAACACTCACAAATTAGTACGCAATGTTGATATTTTACAAAAAGACAAATTAAAACTAAAATCTACGAACTAATAATTACAAAGCAAACATAACTAGGATATAGATCCTTTTATAAATTTGTACTTACTGCTGATTTATTATGTTTCGATTATTGATGTTCAGCCAGTTCTGATGAGCTGGCTATACCGTTGCACAACGAAGTCATCCCCGCCACCGCTCGTATCTTGCGCAGTTTCTATTAGAGAGTAACCGGATCCTGGGGGTCGGGAGGTGATCGCATGACGATCGTCACAAGTGACGGCTGTAATGAACTGCTAAATACAGTGTCAACACGTCCCGCGTCTCAGGGCTACCGAGTGTGGAGTAACCACTCGAGAAAGACGTGTCTACCGTATTTGTGTTTGTGGCTGTATACTATTTAGAATAATTCTGGATTTTTAAATCTTGAGCTATAATTATAATGTAGATACCCGCTGCAACTATAATTTTAAATATCAAAACACTGTGACTAGATATTCTACTCGCAAAATGCCCGATAGTTACAGCTACAATAGTCAAACAAAAAACAAATAGATTTTATACAAATGAATAGTGAAAATGAAACGTGGACTTTTCCCTGCAAGAGACATACAACCTCATCGATCTAAACAGAATTATAAATTCCATTGTATATCTACTAAATTCCAATCAAAACTGAACCCTAATTCCACAGAAATGAGTTGTGGAATGAAGAAAATTAGTCCGTCCGTGACATTAATGAAAATGAAATTATATAATATTAATAGTTTTATTTCGATGTTTAACATTCTCGTAAACATAAATTATAATCATTATAGTATTATAATAATAATAAAGACAGTCTCCCGCATACAAGAGACCTCATAATTCCAAAAAGAACCCTAGATTCCATAATATTTTAGAACACTAGACACATTAATTTCCTCGCGATGGCAACCCTAATGTGTGTCAGACGGGTGTTAAATATAATGTAGATGCAATGTGGATGCGGTTTCAGGTTATGTTATTAAATTTTGTTATTTCAGGGGTGGTTGACCGGCAGCCGCAGCACTCATCTCTACTTCCACATATAAGGACTCGTTTAGGCAAAGATGCTTTAATATTTCTTATAGCATACGCTATAGGTTACCCGTTTGTGAGGAATCATCATGAATGTCAATGACTAAATGATCAGTGCTTATTAAAGCTTATATCATTAGCGATTGTCTATGTTGTTGGCTAAGGACGCCATTAGAACTAACCTTTATGTGAATTTGATGTAACTTAAATCATATCAAAATATAAAAAGGTAAGTATACATGAACAATCATAAATATTCGCGTTTAAATGAGCCCTAACATTTGACTTTTTTACGTGCAAGCAAAGTGACCTCAGTGCACATGATGTTAAGTGGATTGGGGTCCAATAGAATGTCGACTGACGAGAAATGATTACCCATTGGCAGTCGACACAATTGCGACTTGAATTGACTTGGACTATAAACGTTAGAAGGCTTACAATAAACACACTGAAAGGTTTAGATCGCGGTTAAACTAAATACAAATTCCTGCCATTTCCGACGCAATTCCTCAATATATTGATCAAATAGGCATCTACGGCCAGTGACATGCACTCCCAAATTCAATGCTTGTTGATACAATACATTCCATCGGCTCTGCTTAACCTAAAATACAGTAGTTCTCAAGTCCTGATCACAAAACCTAATCTTGTATCAACTATAACCAGTTAGCATCAAATCAGGTCCAAACGGCCCATCTAATCCGAAAAACAAGCAACGCGTAACGCAACAGTAATGAAGGTACAATTACGTGGCATGCTAATTCCACCAAACAGAGCGGTCAACTGACAATCAACGCGCCGCCGCGCCGCCCTGCTGAATAATTCATACGGCGGCTAATTGTAATGAAATTTACGCTACCCCGCTCTCCCCTATGCTGGTTATATGGAGCCATCTTAGATGTTGTCTTTTTGGTTTTGAGGTTAGGTTTTCTTAATGGACGCTTGTGGTTTTGATGTATGTTCAATGAATGTGTTAGCATTTTGTAATCTAAAGAAATTTGGGTAGGGCTGTGGAAATATTTAAAACCAATGAAGTTATAAACTATGAACATGTAAGACATACTCGTCGTGCCATTGTTAAGAAAAAGGAAAAAAATACTTACATAAAAAGAGATGAAGAATTATCTTATCTGAAATCGTAGTGAGCTAAGAAATCAAAGTACTAGATTCTACTACAAATATTACAGGGTTAAAAAAGCACTAACAAAACATTTTTAAAGACATGTTTTTTTTTATAAAGACTCAATAAACATTTGTCGACATGTAACCCTCGCGTACGATCGGTCGCCAAGCGTCAGAGAGCAAGAGAGTCTTATTATTTTATTAGTGAACGCGCGATTTAATCACGATTGTTGGTTTTGTTAAGTTAATAACCGAACGGGTTGGGGCGCCCTCTGCCGGATCAACGTGCTGGCTGGATAGTTCCGCGCTAATATTTTATATTTGTTCGATATTTAAAATGAGATTCCCAAACGGTTTTTATTCGACACAAATTTTAACCAAGTTAATTTAAATATATTTGGATAAAAATCTTAAAAACGAATAAATCATTTAATTTTAAAGACATCCGTTTGAGATTTTGTATTTTATTTTACTTAAAAATTACACTTAAAATGAACGCTTTCAAAATATAAATGTCGATATATTAAAATGCACCCCAAAAACAGTGAAATTGTCAATAAAATAATTTACTTTATGTTTGTCTCTAAGAAACCGCACATGACTATATATATTTTTCTAATTTTTACTCTTATATCCACGAATTACAATAACTGACAGCTACCTTTGTCAAAGAAAAACAAAATTCTTGGTAATTACTCACTCTTTTTAAGGAATTAATAAAGTTATTCTTTTAAATTACTCTGCTAAGATAATTTTTTCTTATTTTTCTTATAAATAGAGGGCTCTTAAATTATTATTTTAGTGATCCTAAGCTCCACATTTCTGCTACTTTATTATTCAATATGTTTGAAGCTGGTTAAAATTTGTCCCAAATAATGAACAAAGGCATATACAAAAAGCGAAAACGTCCTTTTCGATCTTACAGTATTTTTTTAATTTAACGCCAGATGTCGCTATGCTACCATTACCAATAAAATAAATAAAAATGTAAGTCTAATTTTATTTCAACTGCCAACCAAATATGTTTTAATGAATATTTTTAAGTTTTAAATCCTAAAGTAATCTCTAGCCTAATTTGTATACCAACATTATTTTCCAATACTGGCTGTCTATTAACTTTCTTGTTAGTAAGACGGCAGACACGAGTACATTAACTCGAGTTCGAGGTCATGTTTTTAAAATAAACACAACTAAAACTATTGACAGGTTATCATTACTTTTTTTTCTACATCATTTACAATATGTAGGAACAAAACTTACAACATAATTAGCCAATATTTCAAACTTACATACGTCACAACGAAAACAAAAACGGAAAAAGCAAAAAAAGATTCTAACAAAGTATAAAACAAACTACATATCTAGAGTTGGTAATTAACATTATAGAAAACTCTACTATAACCACCTGATTTAAAGAAATATAACAAAAATAATTATGTTAAACATTCATTTCAAGACGATCCATCGACAAATAACTTGAAAGCCTAAAATATACTGTAAGGAAAAAAATCTTTATCTAAATCTCTTTGAGGGACCCTCGAAAGAGTCCAGAGATCTTAACAATAGATGAAACTCGACATTAGGGTGTTGCCTACACAATGCCATTTTTTATACAAAACATTACAAACTTATTATTGCAGTGGCAACACTAGAGTTACTGTCAAAAAATCTTTACGGCTGGGGCGTAGAGTCGATTATTGTGTGGCGTTTTATTGATTATTGGTAAAAATGTATGGTAGCAATTTGGGGAGAGTGGGGCGTTATCGCAGCGCGTCGTGTCCATCTATTTATTAATGACTTCCGGCGTCAGGTGCTCCCCTTCCGTCACTAATGATTTTTTTTTATTTACGGTTGTTTTAAAAAAGGAATGAATTGATATTTTTGTTGTAACAGCTATTGACCTAATTTCGGTGACTAAAGGTTTTTACTTGTATAAGTGATCAAATGTTTCTTTTACGAGTTCATAATATAACACCTTAATAAATGTATTTAAGTACCAATAAGCAATGTATTCAAATTAACACTATTTTTGAATAATTTACATATCAATAATCACAATTAAAATCATCTTTCACTTTCGTTCCTTAACTAAATATATCAATAAACTATCGCTCTAGTTAATTAAAATTAATAAACACAAAAAATACCTAAATATAAAAACGTCAAAGTAAGTATGAAGTTAATAAAATGATCTATTTCATACTCTACCAAAGGTTTCCAATGCGCCTGCGCCTCTACATATTCTATACCCAAACATCTAAACTTATATACCAACATTACCTACTATTAGACAATTTCCCGCACCCATATCAATTACGATACCATTGAACGCCATTTTGTTCCCTATCACCTCACGCTAAGCATTAAAACTCTACGCACTCCGTCAAGAACTAGGGATATCGCTTACAATTCCAACGGAAACCCGAACAGCGAATTTGAACTTTATATTCACACAACAAAGTAGAGTTTCGAAAAATAATTATTAAGAAGAAGTGAGGTATCAGTTACAGGATTGGCTGGCATCGACCCCGCCCAGTAGGGCAGTATCCATTTCACGCGCACCTAAAGTCCACCCACTGTGTGACCGAGCACATAACTAAATGTAATCGATACTGCGTAAGTGGCACATAGCCAATCGTACATTACGCTGTTGTTAGTACCACTTAGGCATGCGTAGACGCTCTCCGGTTTGTCTGCGTTCAAAAGCAATGTTCTAAATTCGAAATTTCATAGCGTGTTTTGTTTTACTGGAAAAAACTATCAAAGGAGCTTTTTCCATACAGCCAGTTCACTTGATCCCTAGATAACGAACTGCATAGTTTATTTACTTGTATGATTTATGACCAATAATTCCATTCAAATAAACTAAAAATACATTTACGTTATAAATAAAATTAGTAAAAGGGAAATTAAGTATGACGGTATCATCATAATCTAGGAACTATAAGGATCCTTATAAAAGCGCCATATATTTTGTATCAACAATTTAAGCGGAATTCAATTTACAACAGACTTGTCTCCGTTTGAAGTAAATTGAATACAGACGTGATCCTGATTTAATAAACTGTTTATGAAATAAAATAACCAAAACAAACAATATAATAATTTTAAAATTTATTAACAAAATCATGACTACGCAATGGCAGCTGATACGACTGCTAGTACAAATGGCTACTTCATACAATTATTGACAAAAGCTAATAAAAATATTAAACTCCATACGGCTAATTAAACATTCAATGCGTCATCCTGAGCCATGAGTCACGCACGGTCCAGTTGGAATAACACAGCATCCGAAAATGTTTTTATAATCATCCAGTTTCTACGCAAACACATTCATTATAACAACAAACTCACCTTTCATCGCGTACAATTGATATGCCCCTCGTTTTCAACGCTACACGATTAAAAAAGAAAAAGATAATTTTGAATTTAGAAGAACGTTTAAAAAAGTGCAGTCGACAATGGCAGGACGTGACCATAGACAATGGTGCGGACGCACTGGCCACTACTCAAGTAGCCATAGAGACGGTTAACGAGTAGTATCTGTAACGTTTGGTCAGCTGTCTCGGAGTGAATAAACCAAACCACTCGTTCCACAAATCTTTTCAACTCATCTGTTTAATTTTAAGTGATAATTTTCTAGTCAAGTTAGTAAGACTAACTACAAATAAGATTTTTATCTAAGCTAATATCTTCAAGAAAAATTAATATGTTTAAACCATCTGTAGATTGCAATCGTGTTTTATTTTTATTTTAACTCGTATTAAATATTTATAACATTCGATAAATGTTTTTCAAAGTTACAACGTTTGCTATAATCGTTACACACGGCACAACATAAGCTACTATCGAATCAATCATGCTGCCGCATTTACAGGCAGCTTTATCTGCGTGTTCCATAAAGAAGTAGGCATAGATAAAAGCTGTCGGCGCAGGAAACGAGCGCGTCTTCCGTTCTACACCATATTCTGATGTTTTATTACATTGCGAACTGATAAAGCGTGCTATTTATGACTTTATTGCATACTTTACGTTGCCCTGGAAGGAAGGTGATAGGCGTGGTTAATGCTAATTTTGAACGATGTGTTTTTTGCGTGAAAGAAGTGTTTATGGTATTCAGCTGAGCTAGTTTGCGAAACTGAAGTCCTAATATTTTTAATAAATAAAACGTGCGATTAAGACGTTAAAATTGAGATTATTTATAAAGACTTATTTAATTCACAATATAAATTATCTTTTTATCATGAAATTTTTATTACTAGCAATACTAATTATTTGAAATCTTGTCTTCGCCAAAGCACTCGAAAATTCTATGTGCAAGAAGTACGTAGTACACAGCGCTGTATAATTGCGCGAAGCAGCGTCGCCAGGACACGAGCCCTCTCACAGTAACGAACCCACTCCGCAGACTGGCACCTGCCTGTCACCACTCGGCTCGGAGCTCATTTAATGGTTAAGGATATTTCATAAAATTATATTTGCTGGAGTTAGACGTAAACTTAAGGGAATGAGGTTTTTTAAAAAGTACCATGATTTACTTTTGATTCTTTAAATAATAAAGAAAACATAAAGCACAAATAAATTCTTAAAAGATACCTCATATTTGCGAAATATCTCGATAATAACACACAAAGAATTTAAATACCTCAAAAGTAACGGAAAAATTCTTATAAAAAGAATTGACTCCAATATCTGGTAATAGGTAACTTCTTACCTTATATTATTAAAGTCAATGATAGATATTAACAAAATCCAACATTGCCAACTCAATAATACTTAAGAATAGCGATCTATGTTGTTTAAACCGAAGTATTGGCTATAGCAAGGAGTGGATTAATTAGTGCAGGCCGTCCTTCATTACCAACGCCCGACAAATTGCCTTCGTTAGCGAGTACATGTCGAGTGCCCGCTTGTGATGTAACCTTTATTTTTATTTTTATTGCCACTGTAATACGGTATTGATTTGAAAAACCCAGCTTTTCCGATGAAGGCTGATAAAAAAAAAGTAATACCACTCTCTCATCTGAGTCTTAGGTGTAATATATATACCTATATTATAACTTAGATAATGACAAGACAAGGACGTTAATGTTGAGTCATCTCAACGTATAAACTTGATAATACCTGATAGAGTTTCAAAATTTCTAATTAATCATAGAAATAAATGAATTTTTATTACCTACATAATTGATCATAATTATTACACACTACAAGTTAATACAGTATACTAAAGCATTCATGCAGTTTTCACAAAACATGGGGTAAAAAATAAAATTAAATCCCAATAATGAACATATTTCATATGAGAACAATACTCTATTCCTAATTTAATGTCCTTCTTTGAACTCTAAAACACTAACCCTATAAGGATCCTGAATATTAACTATCCCAAAAATCCATTAAAATCACATACCAGCACCCTAAAATCTCAAAACAGTCCATCATCACATTACTCAGTCAATATAACTCAATAATCCGATGACACGACGGCCCACAAAATGGCGGCCTACGCGACGCGCAAGAAAATACAGTTCGCTATCCGAGCTCAACAAATTACAATGGGAACGCAATATGATTACATAGAACGTCAATTGAACACAATAGCATCGCGTAGGTACATGGACGGGTGTAAAATAACATTTTGAATAAATCTTTGGGTAGGGGCCGCCATAATAGACATTAGTACTCGCTGTGACGCACCCTCGGCGAGGAAATCAACGTTTTCAATCCCGTGTACGGGAGCGATGTGGACGTTAGGAGCATGCGAGAGAGATATTAAATAACTGAAAAGTATAGATATGCTAAGAGCTCGCTAGATGCAGGCCATTTCTAACAAGTTGGTCTGGAAATCTTTAGTAACGGCCAAATTCAACAGTGAATTTATAAGGTCGAATAAGAAAAGCATAAGTGAAGATTAGAGTGTATATATATGACTCTATGGTACTACGTCATATACATAACGACTTTTAAGTGTCCACAGCATAAAGCGAAGATGACCACTAACCAGTCCAAGTATAGTACACCTTCACATCGCAGAACTGAAATTGAAGTAAGTAAGTATATCAAAAACTGACCAAATTAGCTATCGCTACTTCAAGATAATATCCTGCAAGTCTACTTCTTCATTATTTATTATCGCTCCTTGTAGTATTAACCGAATGTTGCAATACTAAATAGTTATAATAACAAATCCCTCATCACCCAAAATCATTTCATAAACTCGTCTAACAAGCATCCATACCAAAAAATTGTCAGTAAAGAATAGCCATAGAACGGACTCGCTTCATAAAATTAAATCAAAGTAATGTCCCAAACATTCCCTCGCGTGTGCCGGTTGCGCGAGCTCTCACAAACGAAGTTACACAGTCAAGTAGGTAACGAGTGGCTCTCGCGCATTCTACCCGGCAGCCAGCACCCAGGCCGGCTGTAATGCACTCGCAGAACACCGCGCCGCGCCGCCACGCCGCGCCCGGCCGCGCCTGCCGGGTACGCTCGTGCGCACTCGCACTACGGAATTATACGATTTGAGATTATTGTAAAGAGGAATAATGGAAACATTGTGTAATATTGAAACAACGAATACGTATTACATGTATAATGTAAAATTTAAAAAAGTGAAATTTATTTTAATCATTAAATATATGTTACATGTTATTCAATTCGTATGTTTTTTTGGGTCAATTCAGATTCCCTATTTTGATAAAAGTAAGAAACCAACAACAAAACTTTCCTTATCTCTATATGATTTGCCCAGTGAAATCCCAGGAACTTTCAGACGATCTATGAATCCAGCAGCCGAAAAATGAGCCAAGTGCTTTCTGCAAAAAATTGCGCAAACACCCTATTGACACGACCAAGTAACCCTATTGAACCAGAAGGTAAGTGAAAGGGGTCTAGGCAGAGAATAGACTGACGAGAGATATTTAACCTTCAACAGTCGACACAATTCGGGCTTGTTAGAAACCGGATTACACAGACATCACCCCGGAACATGAGACATTAACGTGAATCATTATGTCTATGGATACAAGTATCCTTCCACCATTCTCTCATAGCACGAAAAAAACGTAGTGGATACATCTTATTTTACAAATGATTTACACACAAATTCTATGAAAATTTTGTTATGGATAAATGAACGCTTTGCCCGCTCTGTTCTGTCCCTCGCCGGCGTGTGTAACTCGCATAACGTAGTTACCGACCGCCCGCGCGGCGAATGCTAATGTTCCCGCGCAAAACCAAACGGAAAATTAAACACCGTCCGTCCGTCCTGCGTCCACATCGCTCCTGCATCGCCAATTTCATTTCAGAACAGATTTTCAAAGTTAAATCCGCGTTGGGTTTGGTTGTTTCTTCTGGTTGTAAAAAAGTCCTTAATTGATACTTTTTAGTATTTAGGAAATATGAAGGAGTTCCGAATTTTGCTTATTGGAGGCGTCTGGGAAGTTTCTAGTGGAACATAGAGAAAATGGAATCAATGATAGAGAAAAATGACAGTCATCTTTTGAAGAAATTGGAAAAACATTCTTCTTCCCCAAGAGATTTTAGTTTTGTTTGACATAAACAATTTATGATAAATTGTTGCGTACAACGTTACTTTCTAAAGTAAACGATAAAAAAACATGTAAAGGCAATGGAACTGTCGTCTAAATCAAGTTTCAGTCGACACCTCATAAAACATTATATATGTTTACGCTTTATAAAAAGTTGAAAGAACGATTATTGCCATTCCGAAGAGAGACTCATAGGATTATAAGTCATATACCTAGTTTTAAACATGGCAGAAACAGGTTGGTGCTTTGAGCACAACATTATTACATGGAAACTCTATCTATGTTTTTCTATGACAGGTTAACGTTATAAAGTATTAAAAAAGGAGTTACATACAAAGAGCTCTAAGATTATATTGAATGGACATTGGAAAGATTGTCATACTAACATTTTGCGCTCATGCGACGGTCAATCTACTGTGAAATAGCATAATACTAATATGAAATACTTCATATTTTTTACCATATCGTGATTTGCACGTTTAATGAGCATATTAGTATATTTCAGTAAATGTATTTTGGTATTAATATGTAAGGACTCTTTGACATCTTGTTACACGGACATCTATATATATAAAAATGAATCCCTATTTCCCTTGGTCACGCCATCACGCGTGAACGGCTGAACCGATTTCACAATTTTTTTTTGTTGTGTTTGTTATTGTCAGGAGAAGGTTCTTATGAAAGAAAAAAATCTATAAATTGCGCGGTAAATTAGAAAATTTAAGCAAATATAACGAAAATATTATGTTTATATAACTGTCAATTGTTTAAAATAACTGTCAACGATTGACAGAATGATGCAGACGCTATTTCGATCGGGCGGTCAATCATCCGAACCCGCTCATTAGGTCCGTGTCCATATACACTCCTTTCGACCGCGCGAAATGGAGGCGTCCACGTTCTGTCCTTACAGATCCAGAGGACGATATAACTCTGGCCATCCGCCGAAAGCACGAGCACTTAAAGCTCCTACACTCCACAAGACCGCAGTTCCGTCCTCGCCGCCGAGGACTTCGCCGCGTTCCCCGTCCTCCCGACCCTTCGATTAGTTCCGTCGGCCCGCGCGCCGGCGAAGACGATTAGGTAGACTGTGTAGGTCGCTCCGTGCACCTCGCGTAAACCCCCATCTTTGTCTACATATAATAAATAAGTATATTATATATCAACACTAACCTAATAAAGCTTATAACTAATCAAAGTATTGACGTTTAATTAAAGTTTGAAGAAAAAATTCGATGATTGACGGGTATCTGATGAGACGATGAATCATTGAGCATTTTAACAGGTCCCTTTATCTATTACCGACTCGTTTACTTAATAAAATTCCTAACATTGACAAAGCACAACTGCAACTGGTAATTCAATATATTTAATTACACAAAACCTAGGTAAACAATAATAAAAGACTAATAAATTCACATCTACAAACAGTTATTCAAAGCAATGCCCGATGGAATATTATGAAATGAAATGATTTATTTGAATCCGTAAAATGTTATACATTATTTAGATTCCGTCAATATTAAGTCTACCACCAGTTCGGAAAGCAATTCTCACCAGAGAAGAACGGGCAAGAAACTCTGGTATTGCTCTATTCAAAATCAGTTTAAGGTAAAGACTACAATACATGATAAGGAGAGAAAAAAAATACAATTGGTTTTTATTGTTGTTTGAAGCATTTATTAAATTGACAATGAAACTATTTGTGTATTAAAGTAATAATTCCTAAAATACCGGTGCATATCACTAGAATAACACGTACACTAGCGAGTAATAAATTTTCAATCAGCCAGCACTGCACCCCAGTGTCAGTTAATAATTTAGGGAGCTCTGCGGGGCGCATGCCGCCTCCGTGTCGCATTATCACAATCGGCCCTTATGTACTGCAAGACATTAGCCGCCATGTTGCCTGTGAGTCCTGTGACAGACGTTACTATTGTTTCGTTACGAATATTGATGAAGGAATGATAGTTTAACATGCATAGGTCTATTAGGCGACACAAAACCATCGAAAAACTCCACTGTGAAATGAAATTTGTTGGTTTCTTAAATGTTTTTATTTTTTTGATTTGAAAAATTATGTAAATGGCCGCGGACGTCTTGTTACCTAAGATTTAACTTGAATCTAGGCAATATGACCTATTAAGTACTATTTTGTAAATTTTTCAACATTTCCATCTCATTAATACCACTGTTTATTATTTCTTTCTTCAATTCATAATAATTGAAATTAATTAATCACACGGAAGTGTTACTTTTACATACAAAGTAACTAAACCTCCTTTTACGCCTTATAAGTACACCGTAAGGTATACACAAAGGTACAGAATCAATGAAGCTTCCCTTATATATTTGATGGGAGATACGGGAGGGCCGGAGGGAGAGGTCGTGTCGACGCATCCGACAGCCTCCACGGGGACAGTTAGGCTGATGGCACAACGATATTGTAAAACACCTTGTCAATATTATGGACTATTTAAGATTTTATGTTGACTCTTTTCTAGAGCTTCACCGCACGCGCTTAACATGAATTACATTATTATTTTATTGATACTAAAATGGATATTTAAGGAAAAATGACTACACAAAATAGTGTTTGCCGTAAATTTCTTTTAGCAGTCACTCACTATTACTAGACATGGTTTGAAACGGATCCACGGCATTATAAATAAATGAATAAATTACTTTATTTATCACGTAGGCGAACAAAATTGCACGAATGATGCGTCAAAACAATGTAATATAAGAACATTTTTTAAAAATAAGAATTAAAATCACTTATACGGATATTTTAAATTAAGGATAAAATAATGACACAAATGAAATAAGTGATCATTTTTTGAACATAATAAAAAAACAAAACGCTATTTTGTGTTCTTCTTTCTTTGTGTTGCCATCCTAAAATTAATGAAATATAGATAGCGCGGGAAAGCTATCTCCGATCATTTGGTCGTCTCCCATTCATATTGTTACGTCACGTACGCGATTATCTCTCGATCTGTATATAAAGATACCCTGCGATTTAAGGGTAGGCAGAGAGATACAATTCGAATTAGTCTCGATACTTAACTGGGATATTCATAAACCTATATTTCAGATTGAATCTACCTGCTCGAATTCAAACTTTGTTATTTTACACCTAAATAAAGATTACTTAACAATGTATGGAAAGTGACTTGCCGAAACGAAGGTCAGAAGTTCGATCCCTGTCCCCTTGCCCATGCGTGATATTTATTCAGGTAGGTTTATGCGTACTTCAAATATTAGCATACACACTAACTCTTCCGCAATGAGTCGCTGTTATACTCTGAATCTATACGAAATATTTAAATTTTTGTTATTCTTTATTATTATTATATATTCTTGTAAGATTTTTTAATATATTATATCATTATTATAATGTTTATAACATGTACTGATATGTTGCCATTTAATAAAAGGTTTTTGTTTATATTACTCCATGAAACGATTTTACGAAGATTTTAAAATGAACTAGGTCATCACTACTATACACTCACGCCTTTATCCCCGAAGGTATAAGCAGGAACGAAACTGGTGCAGTCCGCGCAACCGTGAAGTCTAAAGGGGCCAGCCTATCGCCACATCGGGCACAAATTTTGGTTCCGGACTGATCTTGAGTAGAAAAACTGAATATCACTACCCGACCCGGGGGGATCGAACTCCGAGACCGCGGCAGGCCTTCAATGGTTTAGTTACATTATAACAAAATACTGGGTAATGCTGAATTTCACGTTATGTTATTTTATAATGTTTTCATCCCGATGTTATATTTAAAATGTTTAATGATGAATTACCTTCGCCTTTCAGTTCTTCTCTATCTATAGGATAAATAGATATTTTTGTTTGTGCGTCAATACGTTTTCCGTAAAGACATTCCTAAAGCAACACAAATCAATCATTTTCGTGTCACTCTGAACATGCATCGAATAATCATAATCAATTTAATCCTTTCAAATGTTGATTCCGCGCGCATGGGCAGATTTAAACTCTACAATACAGCGTGAATGCACTTTAGCCATCGTTACCGGTGGTGACTCGCCATTTCTACATTTGTCGTCCGTCGTTGATGGTTATTATCCTCTTTGCCGCGACTTGAGTGCCTGCCGTCTC
>NC_051133.1:14792423-14944866 GCF_014839805.1 Manduca sexta
AGTATTCGTTGTCAACGAGCACAAACTCTGCAGCGCTCTTGTAGTCAAGTATTCTGTTCTTGATCCCCTTCAGTTTCTCAATGTAATGCTTGTGAATTTTCGTGTTGGTCCTCTTGTAGCGGAGGGCCGTTATCATTTTATCCACTGTGTAGTGCAGCCAAAGTATGTTTGTGTATGGTTCGAAGTTCTTCCAATCATTGCTGTAACAAAATTAATTTATATTTTAATAGGTTTTGCTAAAGCTATTCTTTATATACCCTAAACAGGCGTGGCAATAGCACGCGTACCGGTGGGAGCACGTGAAAAAATAATTCGGGTAATATACCTAACATTGTATATATATCTTTCTTTGAGCTAATGGTCGACTATTGTTTATTGTGTTGCCAACGTGTCGTCCATTATAAATCCAATACATTTGATTACGATTGCCAGTGTTTCATTATCTACTGTAATATCGCGCGAAGTGATGTTTCATTTTTACACTTAGTATCAAACCCCAGAACCTAAGAATTCGCGTCAGATATGGCAATAGGTTCCCTCTCTAAACACCTATTGCGAAAAGTGGGTGCCCTGGTCGGACCTGCGAGAAACTTGATGTGCGTTTGTTTTTCGAATTTAGACAAGGTAACTTCACGACAACCAATACATACACCATACAATGTAACAAAATATTACCAGACAAGAGGCGTAAGCGTTCAGACCTCACCTGCATGTCAAGGTATGATATCTGCATAATATTTTATTACTCGCCGCATGTAAACGTCACATCAATTTATGATCTTGTTGTAATATCAAAACCATTATAACAGGTACACGTATTTGCATGTTAAATAGACTTAGTTGTTAGACTTGCGCGGTTATTGCGCACGTGGAAACCTAGCCTTAGCAACGTAGTATGAGTCATAATGCGGATCTGTAAAGACCTTCTTGGAACTTAGAGATAGGAATTATTTGTACAATGAATATGTATTTTACAATATTATTTGTGTAATGATATTTGTGGAATATTAAGAATTAATGGACTGCAGTCTTTCAATTTTAATTTCTTGGCAATATTTGTTAATTGGTATAAAACTATAGATAACAACAAATATAATGGAAAGCGTGTAAGTTTGTAATGCCGATGCGACGTCACTCACATAATTATGCGAGCGTGTAAAAGAGATAGCGAGATACAGCTACAACCAGATTTTTACTATGACTTTGTTTATTGCCACTAAAAACACCGGCCCACCGGACCGTAAGTGGCCACTGTCACAATAGATATCGACAATGCCACTGGCACAGGCAAGCCGCTGCTTACAGCAAAACGTTTTTTAAGCCTATTAAATTGTAAAAGTAAGCCAAATTGATTGAAATATGTTCGACACTAACCCCAACTTGTCTCTCATGAGCCTGTAGACCTGGAACTGGTAGTCGCCGACGGCGTCGAAGAGTCCGTCGTCGTGCGCGAGGTCGTTGTACAGAGCGGCCCGCTCCGCGCCCGCCGCCAGCGGCAGCGCCAGGCGCGACAGCGAGTAGTCGATGATGGTGGCCGCCACGCCGCGCCGCGGCACCCAGCGCACGCGCCCGCGCAGCACGAACGTCGCGTACTGCAACACACCACACTCACAGCCGTTGGCATAACATACACATAGAGCATCATGCGTGCTGGGGCCTTATTCTGTGTGATAGTGTAAACGCGTAACGCGGCCGTGTCATGTTTAGGACTATAGAAATTTGGCTTACAGAATACCATTCCACGCACATTTCTCGAAGATAACATGACACGGCCGCGTTACGAGTTTAAAATAACGTGCGGGATAGAGAATAAGGGCCCTGGAGTACTAAGACGCTGTAGTAACTGAAGCTCGTACCGGAAGCATTGAAGGCTAGTTCAGCTAATAATCACGCCTTTAAAAACTAAAACGATCAAAACGAGTTTAACCCATTTTAACTTGTAGCACCCCTCTGAAAGTTGTGATAACCGCTCTATTAACATTTGTCTACACTCTATAAGGGATGGCGAACCTTTAATGGTTAAAGTGACATTATTTATTAAAAAAAAAAATATGACCTGTACGTAACGTACCATCCAGGACCGGTTTTGTCTATTATCTCGGATAGCTGAGTGCCCCATTTTTCTGGTTTTTTATAACCCACTAATGTTTTTATTGTTTTTTTTTTTATATGCTGGTTCTGCAAAGTGACTTCACTGCACCTGATGTTAAGAGAAGTGAAATCCAAAGAAAGATACATATACAATGTTTGGCACATTACTCGAATGCCCGAATTATTTTGTCATGTACCAACACTGGCACGCGTGCCATTGGTTCGCCATCCCTGCTCTATCAAAATGAATAGACCGATGCAACCGAGATACATTTTATATGATGAATGGGTTCAACAAAACTGGTCGGTACGAAACAAAAATATCACCTAATAAAAAGTTTTTATCGTTGATTTCTTAAGTCTTCCAATTCACTATGAGAAAAAAACAACAATCACAATTTGATACTTGAAAACCAAACTCTACTTATATAACACTCCGTGAAAGTGAAATAAAACCAAAAGAAAAAAGTCCAACACAAAACGTTCCGTTTTACGCAACAGTGCTATTATTCAGCCAACGCGTAGCAATATGGATTCGAATAGAGGGCATGCGCATTCCGCGGTCACATTGGCGCGTTGGTAACGTTAATCAAAGCACGTAATGTTTATGACAGAACTTGTGGGATGTGTAGTTTGTACGTGCCGTATGTACGTACGTAGCGCGTACGTTGTACAATGTATGGCCTTACTTGTAGGGGTCGCACGGGTGACTTAGGGCGCGTGTAGATTACGCGAGACAAGAGGGTTTTTTAAAAGGTTCAATCGTGTGTTTGTAAATATCAAATTAGACATCAGGGTGAGAAGCGAGAATGTTAAAAGGGTTTTCATAATAGATTCCGATGAAAATGACATGTATTGCATTTTTATTATCTAAAAACATTCCGTTGGAGAGCAAAGACGTACAATTTTATCATGACTTGAAATGGTTGTCAAATGGGCACTAACTCACGCACTTTTCACGTTTATTATCAATTTTTATCGATATGGAACAGCATACGTAATATAACTAAAACCTCGGAACTATCGATTCATTCATCATTCCCAAGTGGGACATTTTAATTAAAATTCATACTTCTAAAAAGCGGCGATAGCCTAGTTGGATGTGGAACGGACTGCCAAGACGAATGTCCGTAGATACATCCCAAGGGCAACACCCTCGACTTTTCTTATGTAAAGTATCGAATCTGCAAAACTGCATTTTACCGTCGAATATACATCGCTTGTTTAGTGTTATATTACCATGGCGATAAGCACTTCGATCCTTATTGTCTTAAAGGAATGCAGTTGATTTTAATAACGACCGTTTCAATATCGACGGTCCTTACGCAAAGTATTCAGTCAGCAAAACGCAATTTTGCAGATTCGACACTATACGTAGGGACCGTCGAGGTATCAAACGTTTCAATCCCACGGTGAGGTCACGCGGGTGATCACAACGTGTGCATCGACATCGTGCGTTTGAAACGCGCCACACGCGACACGTGACTGTCACCCCGACACATATTATATAATTAATGGCGATTATCGACGGGTCGTGTTACAATGTGACATTTTGTCTATCGTTCTATGCGTGACTATGTTTGTATGTATAATTGGGGTCGCTTAGTAACGGGGAGAAAGATGCTAGATATCAAGTTTGATTATAATAATAATATCAGCCCTGTATTGTATACTGTCTCACTGTTGGGCACGGGCCTCCTCTACTACTGAGAGGGAATAGGTCTTAGTCCACCACGCTGGCCTAGTGCGGATTGGTAGACTTCACACACCCTCGAAAATTCCTAATACATAATTTCTCAGGTATGCAGGTTTTCTCACGATGTTTTCCTTCACCGTTAAAGAAAGCAATAATTCACAAAAAAATACTAAAGAAATTTTCAAAATAAGTTTAGTAGTTCCTGACATTAGCGCGTTCAAACAAACTCTTCAGCTGCATAATATTAGTATAGATTTTATTTTTGTATGTTTTTGCCTACGTGCCATGTTAGTACAAAAACATAGCCATTTTGGAACCAGTTTTTAAAAAAAGGCGTGATTTTTTAAACTTGTTTCAGCGGTCAACAAGTTTGAGAGATACCATCACGCCACTTTTGAGTACAATTAAACATTAAAGCATTCACAAATCTTTCAGATGAATTAGTTCAATGAGATTAGTGATGATTTACCAGCAGATTCAGCAAAGACCTTGGCGCATGTGACGGGCAATAACTACAATGTTTTTACATAAATATAATTTCAAACAATGGGCACATGCTTGTGAAGTCAGCGCGGCATCACTTCCCGGTGTTTTGTTTGCTGTCTACCTTCTATCTTATCGCAGTATGCGTAATGACATTGCAATTTGCGTGTCTTCCGCTGATGGTTCATATTCTTAGTATTTAAATATGCGTAGGATTTTATCATCGATCTGAATGGTGTTTAGACTTTAATTTGACATATTAATTTATCTGGAATTGTCTGGTCATTATTTAAAGCAAGATATGCTGAAGAAGCCAAAGACCTAACTGGTTCCTAAGAACTGTCAAATAGATTGTTAGGCTCTAAAGCTAGATATCGTCTCGACAAATTTGTGTATTCTGCAAATATTTGTTTAGGATCTGGGTATTTTGGGAATGCAAAACCCACAAAATTCCCAACATGTCCAACTCCACATTTATCTCAATGCGAAGTTTTTTTTAATAGGGACAGTTCAAGGTGGTCACCTTTGGACCCCAGTCCAAAGTTCAGTCTCTGGGGTCCAATAGTTTATCCCTCGGCGGTCGACACAATTATGCCGGCCTGTTGCAACCGGATACACAGGCTGATCACGGAACGCGACACACTTACATGGGCCACTATCAAGTTAGAATTAGGTGCTATTTTTATTTATTCCAAACGTACAGTACGAGCTACAATACTGCAATATGAATGCAGACTATAGATAAATTTAATAAAGTAAATGCTAAATAACAAAAGTGCAATGACCTAATATTCAAAACAAAAATTACTTTCGCTATTGTGTTATCTTATTTAGCGAGGAATTATAATGTTTCCCTTTTGTCTCGACGTATGTGTGCAACTAAGTGCAAAACATTGACAGTTATAGGGAAAAAAATCAGTCGCCAACACTGTGGCGGCCTTGTAAAATGTCAATGCCAATCGCCAACAAACCACGAATCAATTGTCAATTATTGATTTAATGTATTGCGCGACCTGCAATTCAGAACGGAGTCCAGTATTGCAAATCATGTCCACTACCCACTGAACGAGAGATGTCGAACGAATGGCGCGCGTTCCAGTGGTGGCACGTGACGAAATAATTCGGGCACACGAGTTATATGCCAAATTGTATATGTATCTTTCTTTAGGCTTCCTTTATATCAGGTGTAGTGAAGCCAATTTGCTGAGCGCGGATGATAAAAACATAGTTTAGTCATAAAAAAAGTTGCTGAAAAGGGGCACTCTGCTAGATAAAACCGGTCCTCGATGTTACAGGCCATTTTTTTTATATAAATAATGGCACGATAACCATTAAAGGCTCGCCATCCGTGCACTAGATCAAAACTCGACTCATTTCTATCGCTATCCAACATTAAAGTTTTGACATATATCATATTAAAATTAAAAACCGACGTAAATCCTGTTAGGTTTCATATACCTCAAAAATAGAAATTATTTTTTCAGTTCCACGAGAAAAGCATTAATTTTAGTTATTATCCGATATCGAAATTTCGTTATACATAAACAAGTTGTTCAGTGAACAAACTCACCTTCTGATCAGTGGGCGCTATGAGTACGTTCCCCCAGTGCAAGTCACGATGTTCGAACTGGTAGGCCTCCTCGCCTACCGCTAGGCCGAAAGCGATCTGCATCACGACATTATAATATTATTATACTATTAAAAACACAAAAAAATATATCAAATTCGTTAAATAAACATCGAAATACAATTCACTAGTTTTAGAAAGTATTTCTTATTATTAAAATGGTTACATAATTTAAAGTTGCACAGTACATAGAAATGAGATTACGATCAATTTAGCGGCCGAAATCGGACCTGCGAACGTTCTCATACATTAATACATGATACAATGGAAATTAATAAGACCCATAAAACAAGTTAAATAATGTAACATTATTCTAATTCAAAAACAACATTAAAATCTCGTTCCAGAAACATCTGAAAGTGATGTCAATATTTTTTTCCTTACGTAACGTTTCACAATACACTTCTATATTATTAAAACAATCTAGTCATTCACAAACACTTCGTATGTCGGTCGTTAAGTCATCGTTTACATCATCAAATACAATAAACACAACATACAATAATCATCACAGTTAAATTATGCAATTTAGATTTAACAATTAATTACATTTGGTAACAAAACTTAGAAAAGTGAAAATTATTGTTACATCACATTTGAATAAAATGAAACATATTAAAATATGTTATAATCACATAAGCTCACGCCTTTCATTGCTTGAGAGGTAAACGAAAGCAATAAGCCACTATGGTGGCGAATCTGTCGCCATAAATTCAAATATTATTTAACGTATGATTTGCTATTTAAAAACTCTGATAAATTCAATTGCCCTGACCCGTACAGGAGGTGGGGGCAAAATAGACAGTCTTTGCAATCTCAGCATTTAAAAAACACAAAATAAATCAAATTCTCTAAATACACAATACAGGCATGCAACATCTAAGAAAAAAAAACAATTAGCGGTGTAAAAAGAAATCCACACGAACATCAAAAGCGATGATGGCCTACGCAGAGGATAAGTGAAAATCTAGTCAAGAATTGAGCGTTAACTTGAAATAGATATCCACTTATCGTCCGAGGAGGCCGCGTCTTGTCATGCACTGACGGGTCAACTGAAAAAAATACACAACAAAAAAAAAACAAAATAATAAGTAAGCAAAAATACGAGAAGAATGGACGTGCATTATTATTTGAATACAATATAAAAAAGAAACATAACTTTTCATTTAATAATATACTATAACGGTATTTTCATATTTTGCGAAATATGTTTTATACACTTGTAAGCAAAAGCCAAGAGCTAAACATTTGAATCTCAAATTTGAAATGTTAATTAGGGCAAACGTAATTCGTTGCACAACACTAAAAATAGTTTACTTTCAAAATGAATATTTCACTGTCAGTTTAAACGAGTAAGCTTTTCGCCACAACTTTCATATCGACCTTTAATATTCATAATATTATTATATGTAGAAAAAAAAAACGTTATACAAAAATATAGCCACAGTATTTAAAAAAAAAATGTAATTAACTTGCCCATTCTCCTCAACAACAAAAATCACACAAAAGAAAAAAAAAACACAAACAAATTTACCTGATAGAAAAGAGCATACGCCTGCTCAGCGTTATTGAATTGATAGCTTTCTAGGTCTTGGCCAGCGTTGGCTAGCTCCAACACAATGTACTGCTGGTCCACGGGTAAAATGGCAGGGTTGTCGTTTTCTGAACCCTTGCACTCGTCATACAGATCCCAAAGGTCCAGCAGACGCGATGGATAACTGCCGTAAACGCACCTTACTGCCAATACCTGGGTAACAAATCATCATCTCATTAGGGATATTTTCTAATTACACGGATAAATTGCAGCTTCCAACATAAAATATAACTTAGCTACCTTCATCGTCAGTAACTTCTTCAGCTTTCAATAAGCGATTCTAAGCGGCTTTTTTGGAACATACGCCTAAATAGGGACCATCAAAACAAAGTACTTCTTTACCTTACAAATTAAATTATCGGATCGAAGACTAAGATTGGAATCGTTTATTTAAAACGACCATAAGACATTCTAGCATAGGTCACACTTAGTTATACCAAATGGCCAGACAATTTCACAAGTGGATCAGACGTGTTTACATTTCTGATACGAGGCTAATTGGTACAGTAAGGTCTAATTACAATGCACACTAACAAGACTGCATCTCTCCGGTCTCGCAGGAATTATGCCGGCCCGCTTTACTGGATGACACCGGATGACCCCGCAATAACCCGCCGGAACGAACCGCTATGGCGAGTTTCACCATGTACACCGTGAATGCTATCTGTTTAGGTGTAAACATGCAGTACATGTCCATTACCACGTATACTATTTGAGATTTATCGCTAACGGTATTAAATATAAATGAAGAAACATTAAAGGTTTAATTGTTGATAAGGCAAATATTTGTAGTCTCATTAATTCGCGTATTTTCAATAAGATATATTACACAAGGAAAAACTAGTTCAAAGAATAATGCAGCCATTCATTTAAAATGTTTTCCTTCCTTGAATATGCTACGGATGTTACTTATCAGTATATTTCATTCTACTTAAATCCGAAAACCGGAAAATAATAAACAAAGAGAATAAAACAATATGCTCATGTATAATTCATCAATAATATTAACGTGAAGAAAGCCCCGCCGACATTGCGGTAGGTTAGTGATAATCGTGAGGTGGAATTTTAATTTTTACAACCGGAAAAACGGAATTTACAAAGCGACAGTTTACTGGACAATACAATTGAGAAGACAAAGTAGCAATGCTTGTATTCTTTATGAAATTAACATTACAGATTAGGGGAATATAGTAACACAATATTTAATTTTACACACATTCACCCCTGTAATCCCCCAAGAGACGAGCAGAGACGCAACTGATGCACCACCCACTTCCTGCCGTAGCGTATTCCCAAATTCGAAACACCGGGCTGATACCGAGTAAAAAAACCCAATATTTTTGTGCGACCGTGGATCGAACCCGAGACCTGGCCTAATACAACTATGCCACCGAGGGATTTTATTTTAATTACATTTATTGCAATATAAGATAAGCCGAACCATAAGGAATTAAAGGATGTTGCTTTGAAATATCCGTAAATATATTATTGTCACATTGTATTACAGCTAGAAAAACAAATTTACCATCTCAAACATACAAACATGGTATCAGAGTATCCACACAATTTATCATGGAGCCAATGTTTACATATAAGGACGTGAAAGACAAATCAGTATGCGACAAAAACAAAATCATGAACAAACGGTTTCCCCTCGTTTCGCCGTTCGAAAAGCGTTATCAAAAAACAACAATCGTCTAATCTCATTTATATTCGTATCACATGAAAACACAGACGAACGCATAAACAATGTAGAACAATACTATCGTGTTTTGCTGTTTTGTATATTTGCACATTTACACGTATTGTTTGTGCGAGCTGTATAGGCATGAAAAGGACAAGTTTTATTCCTTTCATTAATAATTAGCATATTAGTATTGGCACCCGGGAAGTAAGGAAATCAGAAGTATTATGGACTGTTTTTGATATAACGTCCGACGTGTCAAATTGTAATGATAATGAGAAAGAAAAATGGCAAATAAAAACAAGAAATGGTTGAATGTGACTTTGTTATTTCGAAAAGTGCTTCGATATTTGATCTGTGCATAATCGGGGTTTCCTATGAATACCTTCTAGTTATTTACACTTTTAATTTTGTTTTGCTTGTATTGACTAATTGACGATTCAAAATAATAACTATTTATTTTCAACTCGTATGCAAGCTATCAACTCATAGACTCTTGATTCATTGGCATAATGCAGTGACAGAGCACCTGCAGTGCAGTAACTCATCAAGTCGACTCGCACGCTAACTCGCTTTTAGAAACCAAGCCACACGACACGCCCCGTTCCTCGAGATTGATGAATCAAGCGTCACTGCTGTCAGTTTTCTCAATTTAACCATAAAAAAATCTACTCCAATACAGAATGTGGCTTACACTGCCAAAATTAAACATCTTTTCTGTATTGTTATTAGGAGAAAGCCTTGGCACATGACCCATTCTTTCCATATTTTTATGGATGTACTGCGTATGATTATTTTTATTGACAACTCTGACAGACGTCACGTACCGTCTCAGTTCAATTAACGGTAAGTACAAAGATCGTTTTGTAATGCCATGGCAGAATGGCGTAGGCTTACGTCATCGTTGCGTAAGTATAGACGAGTTCTAATGCTAGCAACGACGTCAGACTTTCATAACTTTGTTAATGAAATTAAAATCAATTTATGTATTACTAGTTTTGCTCGCGGCTTCGACCGCGTGAAGGAGGCTTCAGGGATAATTTTTTCGACTTATTTGATATGTATCGTTATATTATGACCAAATTACAAAATTATTATAAATTGTAGCCTATGTGTTATTCTGATGTATAACCAATATTACTGTAAAGTTCCATCCAAATCCGTTCAGTAGTTTTTGCGTGAAAGAGGAACAAACATACATACGTCCATCCTCATAAACTTTCGCATTTATAATATTAGTAGGATTTATGGTCGGCCAAACGCTAATACTCGGCCGTTTATTCCTATGCAGAATATGATCTCATCGTACGCGTAGATACAGACATCGATATCATAATCTTAGAACGGAAAATCCGTTTGTAACACTAACCTTTTCAGATCATTACCGATTTAAAGATAAGTAATTAAAACGATAGAATAATTACCTATATTAAAACGGATTACAACGTGATTAGGAATAATATTTCGTGTATTAATTTTCAAAGCGAAAAAAGTTTTCACATTGCCTGATAATATCTAGTGTGAAAAAAATACTACAGTGTGAATGTAATTATACTTATTAATTATTATATTTGGCTGTTGGATCTCTCAGACAAATGGTAAACTAAAGAAGTTTATAAATCGATTATCCAAGACATGGAGTTTCAGCACTCCGAAAGCATCTTTAAATAGATTGATTCAGGACTTTGTCGTAATAGAAATATTACTGACTGAATAAGACCTGAATTAAACTATTTAAAGGTGCTTTAGAACCAAAGATTCTACGTAATATTACGTATACATTTCTGATCCTTTAATCAACAATTCATTACTAGTTCCGTTTACGAAATAAAACAGTTGCGAAAAGCGAAGTCTATCGAGGAACGGAACATTAAAAAAAATATATATCAATTAGATGGGACAGCCGCACCTCTATTTTTAAACGGTGATCTCTGTAGGGCGTCAGCATGAATTCATAGTCGACATGGCAAAATATACTAACTCAGATCTATAAAGCAAAACTGCCTTTCTATTAGAGTAAATAAATAATAATTTATTTAAATAAAATATGCCTTTATTGCTGTTTAACAAACATATTATGTAGCATCTAGGTATGCCAAAGTATTATAATATAGGTATGAAACAATATTTAATTACTTCCGCAATTAAATTATAAGAAAATTCTATCGGCAAGTGTTTATCAGTATTATACAGCTTGTCATTTTGCTTGCCATTCGGGTCCAAGTAAGTTACTTACCCGTTTTTAAATCAAAAATAGTATTAATATTTTTTATTGTGGAGTTAATTAAAACATTGCTTGGCAACTTAATCTTAAACATTATTATACAAATGAATAAACAGTATACACTAACCAGACATAATACGTTGGATCAAACAGATACCAATATCAACTGCACAATTCCCAGTAACGTATCAGCAACACGAAACCTTGGCAACACCGAAACCCGAAACAAATGTTCGCAGATAAGCCATTCGTCTCGTCGCGGTAAATGAACCTGCGACCTTTCGTTTTCAGTCGGTTATTCGCCCGCTGTACTGCCGAGGTCATCGGTTCGGGGATCCTTCGAGGCCCAGACTTTGATCCTCTAAGAATGTCGTCTGATTTTGAATGGCGGCTCATTGATAAGTATAAACTTACTAACGAATACAAATCAAGTGCAATGTAATTTACTGGGGGTACGTCTCTCATATGTGAGAGTCCTCCTGAGTAGATACGACCGCAATGTCAATTTGTGTAACACGTATGTGTAAACGTGTGTTGTCACTGTTGTGTTTCGGTTTGAAGGACATTGTAGCCAGTGCAACTACTGTTCATAATAAGACGTAACATCTCATGTCTCAGGATGGTGAGAGCAGTGGAATACCAAAGTGGATGGTGTTTCAATTGTTTATGGGCGGTCGTATCGCTTACCATCAGGCGAACGACAAGTTCGTCTCGTCATTCAAAGCAATAAAAAAAAAATGCAAAGACATAACAGTATGCATGTGTTAGTTTTTTACGTGTGTGTTTATATATTCAACTAAGCCGGCTTGCCCGACTTGTCATTCAATTGTGATATTATAATAGAAACAAATAAATAAAAGATAAGAAAATATGTTTCTCGCGATTCTTTTATGATCACTCATATATCTTAGTCATAAAATTAGAAATACCACTATTTGTGTGCGAGTATAATACTTAAGGGAATTAATTTTTTAAAGCCCCCACAAATTACTTTTATAATACAGTGACAACTTATCTTCCTTGTGTTACTTCCTTATAACATGAAAATTATAAAAGAGACAAAACACTAAATCAAAATTACACTACCCTGAGCCTAAGTCAAGGCCAAACGAACCGGAATCTTTGTCACCAACCAACGCTATCATTTTTGCTTTAAACTCGTACAATAAACCTATAAACACGATAAATACAAAATCTCCACTAGACTAATTAAGATAAACAATTCCGACTGTAGATACATGTCTTGTGATAAGGTACGTTGTCCCACTTCGCTTATCGGAACGTGTGTGCAATCACTAGGAATTCGTGAAGAGCTGATTCATACAGTTATATTTCGAAAGTGTCGCGACATTTCTCTTGAATGACTTATTTCTTCGTAAACCATTCAGCTCTATATTGTAGAATTCGTCGATGAAATAGTATGGGTACTTTTCAATGTCAGGTATTTTCGTTCGTATTTTAAATATTTACTACGTGACTCATAAACACTGGTGCTGTCTATAACGTTGCAATCAATAACCTATAATGTTCTTTTGATATACATTTCAGAAAAAATATCTTATAAACGTTTTATTCAATATTTTACTAAGGACTTTTAACAATAATCTCTTAACAATAAGACTTTAGAATACCCGCACTTTTGAAAATGATACATGACTTCTTACTTACAATGACATCTAAAACTACTTACAAATTTTATTAGTACAAAAGTGCTAATATTTCTTCATATCCAAATTTCTTTTGATTTAGAGTATAATACACTACATTAATTTTTACATCAAATACATTACTCTCCCATTAATGAAAAAGACAATACCCTCTCAGACACCATTATGGTTGCCATACATGCTACGGTCCATCGGAAAGGTCCACCGGAGTAGGTATACCCGCGCCGGTAGACCGATATCTGTGTGGGAATAGACCTGTGCAGATTTTTGAGCCTGTGCAGGCGACCGGCGCAGGATCGAAAATTAATTCTTTCAATTGATACCTGCGCAGGGATACCTGCACAGATGACCTCTCCGGTAGACCGTAGCGTGTATGGCTTACATTACTATCCTCCTCACTGACTATACTGAATCGTTAATACCCCATGCTAAGCCCCGCCCTTATCAACTGCGCGATAACGTGAGTTCTAGGTCAATATCTTTACAGTCTGCGCGTGACGTGCACTATCCTTGGGTACACTCCGCGCGCAGTACGAGACAGTTTAAAGGGCACAGGGGTCGGGGTGGGCCTAAAGGGCACCGCCATCTCACACGTTTCAGTACAATGCCTATTTGGTCTGTAAACTTTACACGATAAGATATAACTCTGACGTGCTAAGCGCAGAAGCGGTATGTCAGGGAAACCTTATTTCGAGATAATCGAAGTTTTGTAAAGGTAGTTTAATAGTTTCGTATGTAAAAATTGAGATAGAGATACTCTTTTAAGGTTTTTGTTAACAAGTTCTAAACAAGATACCATAATTTAGGTAATTCATTGGATAGGTATTTCTTTAAGCAATCAGACGACATAAAAATCAAGATTTTGACTTTTTTTGTGATACCGCTTTTGAGCTTAGCATGGCAGTACTGTCCACACAGTATAGAACTTTTGAAGGTTGTCAATTGTTTTAAATGTGCAACTTTAAGTATTAACTTTGTCAGTGTTTTAACTTTTGTCACGTTCAAAAACAAATATCTGAGTTAAATTCTTGATTTCAAGAAGGCCGTGGTGATGTTAAACTTCTTACGATTGCATTGCGTTTTAAATTAATTAAGAGATGGAATTAAATATCGCTGTGGCTGGCTTTGGAGATTCATGAATCACACGCGTTGGATTTAGATAGCATTTAAATTTCTATCTAGTCGTAGAAAGATGCGCCTATTTGTCTATATCAATTCAAGGCGAAAACTTCATCAATAAATATCATATCGTATGTAACAAACAAATCTAAGATATTATATTAAAATCCACGTTCTTTAGCGCTTTGTAAGCGATGACTTATTTCGCCATCTCAAGGAATTCATGCCATTTGTGATTGAAATAGCAGTAAATAAGCGGATGATGGACCAGTTACTTTCCTGCCTACACCCTCGGGGATAAAAACATAAACTGCTATTTTACAGCACAGCGTCACCCACAAACAAATCTTACATGACCTATCTAACACGTGACGTTGTTCAAATTAGGTATAATACGTCATCTACCGATAAAGTAACAACACCGGGGTTCAACGACCCAATTAGAACATTCTATGTCAAACAGACGGTACAAAAAATGGCAAAAGGTCAACAAGTTGAAAACACATGACGCACTTACTGCGCAGTCTTTGCCAATTCTATCACCTATTTCCAAGAAACGTTATTATAGGTTTATACGAATTCGGTGTTACGTCAATATTAATAAATTATTTCCTGAGATGAAAGAGGTTTTTTGTTAATACGTCTTGCGTTGGTATTTTAAGATGCTTAAGTATACTTTCATAAAACTGTATATTTCCTATCAGCCATGTATTTTAGGAAGGAGGGATATGCCAACTGAATAGCGAACACCGCAAGTCGGGTCAGCTGATGCACTACCAAGACAGATAAAACGGGTCAACATAATCCCGGCGCTTTATCGTTAACCGATAATACAATTTTTAAAATAGATCGAACTTAAGAACGGATACGTTGCCGTTAATATGCAAGAAATAATAAATCCTTGATTTGTGTTTTTCATTGATAGGATTACGCCTTTTCCCATCCCGCTTACATAATAAAATTATGTAATATTCCTATCGCCACCTTAGAGTAAAAAGAGCATTCAAATACTCCTACTGTAAGACCAAACATTTCTCTTCAATAAAAGCCGTTTGAAACGTGTAATTTTAGCGGGAATCGGCGCGTGCGCACTCACGGGTGAAAGCGTTTTCAATAGAAATTTATTTTGTATCATTAATGATGACCTATCATTAGGAGCCAACGAGGTTTCTACTCGCGCGCAGATCGAAGAGCGACCGCGGGGGTCAAGACCACTGAACGTATGATAAAGCTTCATTAACATTTGATATTACACATACACTACAATATATTTGGCTGGTGGTAGGATATTATATCCGTCCAGATAGCGACCACCGTACATAAGTTGGTAAAACCCGCCATAGTAGCCCACGTAAGTGAAAAGCGTTCTGGGATTAGCCTGTGTATATTCAATTCCAAGAGGCCGGCATAATTGTGTCGACTGCTGAGGGGTAATCATCTCTCGTCAGTCGACATTTTATTGGACTGCACTCCACTTACCATCAGGTGCAGTGGGGTCACTTTGCCGTGTCCGTATAAAAAAAAAAATCATTTTTTTAAACATCTGATCACTTATATTTTCTTTATCAAAGAACTAAATAGATTAACTTAGAATAAACAGATACTTTATAACGGATACGTACGTGATTTTAATAACAAAAACACGGTAATATATTGTCGCGTTACCAGTAAACATTTTTAATCAGTCATCATCCAAGCACGTACATATTTTGTCTCTGATTATAATAGCATAAACAAAACAATAATGATAAAACCACCTATTGCTATGCCTTTGATAAAGGTGTCCGATCAATTGTTTCTAAACTGACTCAAAATGCCAGATTCGAACCTGTGTTAAAACACTCGTTGGGGGCCGTTCAAGTATTACGTAACGCAATTTTGGAGATTATTGAGCCACCCGCCTCCCGATGTAACGCGCCGTAACGTTTTTCTGTACCGCCCCTCCATAAAAGTTACGTAACACTAAAATGACAATTTTTATCTAATATTCAAAATTATGTTACGCAAAGCACCGAAAAATCGCTAAAATACCTTTGTTATTGTTTTAAAATAGAAAAAACAATGTTACGTAACGCCTACCCCTGTAACGCATCGTAACATTTTAACAAGATAAAATTGCGTTACGTAATACTTGAACGGCCCGTTAACTTGCACAGGGGCCTTATTCTCTATCCCGCACGTTATTTTAACAGTGCGTAACAAGCACGTAACACAACGCATCATGTTTAGGACTATAGAAATTTGGCTTACAGAATACCATTCCACGCACATTTCTCGAAGATAACATGACACGGCCGCGTTACGCGTTTACACTACCATACAGAATAAGGGCCCAGGGCAGTCACCGGGCGTGACACGGGAACACGAATAATATACTCCGCGGTAAATAATAAAGGCCACGAGTAACATTAAGGCGACGTGGCTCGATCGTGCTTTCATTCTTAGTTACTACACATTTAGCCAAAGCGAGGTAAACATTTTAGTTATGTTATTTGGGAATGGGGCCGCGGGTATAATGAACGTTATTTTGGTTCGGCACGCAATCAGGGTAGGAATTATTTGAAAATAGTGCAAATAACTCATTGCAATGGTTTCTAATTGATTGGAAACGTGACTGTTCGTAACTACATAAATAATAACACAAAACCCCCCACTTTATACAAACATTTGCATGGGACCCAATGCCTCCCGTTAATTTATTTCTCAACTTAAATGTCCGCAAAATTCTACGGTATTATCAGTGGGTGTTCACGCGCGAAGGTTATGACAATCAGATAAAATACTCCCTTCTTAGGCCTCTGCTAATAAAAAAGTCACCGTCAACCATGGTCTTATTACGGTACTCTATGTGCTAACAACATAATTTTGCCAAAAAGACTAACCAAAGTTGTATTTACCAAAACAAATTTAGAAAGTATGTCTAATATTAAAACAAGTCTTAATTTGTAATTCGGTTGCGCTTAGATAGTCGTATGTGGGATGTTCTGTTGTACGATATGCCGACGACACGCTCCCTTAGGGAAGCCTACATTCAAAAGTGGAGGGTGATGGGCGATTAATTAAATTTATAACTCACCTCGTTAAAAACATCAGTAGCGTTCTCTACAGTGTGAAGATCCAACGCGCTCGCATCGTTCCCTTCAGCGAAGTGACGTTCTATATCTGCTATGGGAGCGCGTAGTGCGCTCAATTCCCCTGGAAACAAAAACAATACGTTCAGTAACATTTAGGGCAAAAAAATTATAAACAGCGTGGGTTTGAAAATTAGAGGTAGTAGAATAGAAGTGGACTTGACAAATTAGGTTTGAAACCTATGTCCTAATTTAGGGTTTTTGTCAGGCTGCCTAAAGAGCGTGGACTAGTTTAAAATCATGATCTCAGATTCGAGCCCTAAGGGGCATGATAACGTACTTAAAATTAATTTGCTTCATCGCTATCACTCGTTTTAACGAAATAAAATGTAGTTAGACAACTTGCATAACTAAATGGTGTAACAAAGGTCACAATTGCGAAGTTCAAATGAGACTAAATTAATTTCCTATCCTTGCTTAATTAAGTAATTTCACAAACATGGAATTAAAACGCCAGTGTAAAGATTTAAAATCACTTAAATACAAATTGAAATGTTAAAATTTATGCAATTAATTAGTCAAGTCACGAGCTTTGTCTTCTCATTTCGAACTATCGTATCTGGAAAATAGCTATATTCACTTTTTAGCGTTTCGTTATCTAAATACTGTTTTCTGTCAAACCCATTTAATACAAAATTTAATAAATTTAAAAAAAAAGCTTTACTAACTTTTTTAATGGGTTTAGCAGAAAATAGTATCTGATAGAGAAACGTTAAAAAAGGTGAATATAGAAATTTGCTAAGATACGATACTTGACTTAGGAGCCATCGATTTTACAACGCAAACATTGAGTATAAACATAATCACCCCACGCGGATAACCGTTTTGCCGACAGTCGCGTGGCCATACCTTATCTGCAATGAATAAGGGAGCGTCCTTACACGCAACGACAGTCGACACACGTGACTCGGAACAAACGGTTAATTGTTAACACAATGATACAATAAACAGTACATTTTAATACGTAGTTATGACTCATAAGTGGTTTCTTTGTATGAAAAGTGCATTCGTAAACCTGATTAAATTAATAGTTTACGCTATGCAATTAAAATTAAAATACAATATTTTCATATATATAATAGGTTACGCAATACAATCTCCTTGTAAGCATACATGCTCATGACCACGTTTATAAGAGGGGTAAGCAGCCGTGGTGCAATTATCGCACCCACGGTTCATTGAGCTTATTTCTCATAATGTGACAGGTGGGCGAACCTCGCCATATCTGCCACAAATTCCTATCTCACGCATTTCACGTGTTTATTCACTGGAAATATTTACAAATATTGAATGCCTTCTTTGAATCAAAATCAGGACCTTCACGGTATAACAGATTAAATAAACTGCGACTAACGAGAAGCTATATTCATCCTCTAATCAACAAGGTTATTAAGCAACCTATTTTCAGTCGTATCTAGAATCTAGATGATAAACACTGATTCTATAACGCGCCGTGATCGCCACGTGGCGCTATATCCATAAATAAATGTCGTAAACAAAACAATGATAAGACAAAAATCGCCAATACTTTTCAACGTTATCTAATCGCGTAAAAACATATTCAAACCAATTACAACTGATTGCTTATGCTTAACTTTGCGGATCTTCAATTAGCCTAATACACACTTATGACATATTTATTTTAAAGATCCGATAAACGGGGACAATGTTTCTGGAAAATGAAATCAGATTACATATTCTAGTCGCATGCAAACACATTGTTATGCGGAAATATTTAGGCGCATGTTTTTCTTTTTCTAGTCAAAATCTTAGAAAGTACGGAGTAATGCTGGGATAAGTCTGTTTCTGTGTCTACGGCATTACCGTCTTTGCAGTGAGTAGGCATATTGCCGCTCTTATTGGCTGATATTGAAATACAACGTTACTCAGTTGATTGTTAGATAAACAAAGCTGGATAAAGCCAAAGAAAACCATGAAATTACACTATGCGTTCAGGCGCATTGTGGACTCATAGAATTGTTAGTGAGTACGGGTTTTAATGATAAAACATAATCAATGAAACATTCCCGTGACGCTCACGCCCTTAATGATACCTCACATCCTCTAAATAATTCAAATATATTTTGTTCCAATGTCTCAGTATACACCTCTATATCCAAACTGATTCATCTCGAAAACCAGACACCTGATAACAAAACAGTTTTTTTTACCGAGCTACATTGTTTTTCCGCAAATAATAATGCGCATAGCAATCAGATAGTTGACACTGGCCCGCTGCCAGAATTCAGCGGATGCAAGAGACAAAATGCGTTAAATAGAACAGAAATAAAATGTTTTTGTTTCCAAACAATGACCTTTATGTTGTTACCGGGTGGATTGACGCCAATCCACATTTCATACATTGGATTTCATTAATGGGGTTCTCATCATCTCTAAAGGTATTTAAGTCCGACAATCACAGCGGCAGTAATCCTTATTACGACGTGATAGGGTGCACAATCACTTTAATCGTGTCGAATCTAAATACACCTGCCCTGCATGTTTTAGTATTTAGGTTAGGGTGATTTACATGGTCCGCAAGCTTAATCGGTAAATATCGTGTACAAGTTGGCTTATAAGGGATTTCCCTATACATTGCAGATGGGGTTTTCCGCCGAACACTTCTATATTTACTTTTCATAATATATTTGTAAATGACTTCGATGTTTTTAGTTTTAGCTGGTTTGCTAACTGATCACTTATTGGCTTATATTCTATACTAATGTAAGTTGATTGAGATTTTGATTTTTTTTTTGGAACACGATATTCTTATGAACTGTAAGTGGACATAATGAGACTTAACGTCTCATGTCGGATGGCGAGCGCGGTGGAACACCAAACAATACTTTGTAATTCAAGGCGTTGGGTGGTATTTTTATTGTTTACACGGAGTCGTATCGCTTACCATCAGGCGAACGGCAAGGTCGTCTCATCCTTAAAGAAATAATAGAAAAAAAAAAGGAACTACTGTGCCAATTTTGATAATTCTTTCACTAATAGTAAGCTACATTATCCTTGCGTGTTGTGGACTACTTTTACCGCGGGCGGAGTAGAAACTTATTAACATTAAATACCTACATTATTATATGCTTTCGCTTCTTCGTTTTTAGCTTTCTCCAACTTTAGCCATTCGAAATACAAAACAAAATAAAACCATATACCCAGACGGATTTTATCTAATGTGAAATAATATAACATTTACAGCTTATAGACTACCTTTTGGCTTTCTAAGCATAACAAACTCCTTCAGAAACCATTTCCTTACATTTAACAACGTAAGTCATTGTCTACCATTATAATTGTGGAATCAAGGCCACAATGTATAGGCGTAAAAGTTTTTTTTTTATCGTCTCATTCAATGCCAAAGCTTTCTTTTCCGCTTTACGTAAACGAATGAGAGGAATGACGCGCGTAGGGATAAAAATTGGCACGCTTGTAACACTACTGAACTTGCCAATTTTTTGAAAGAAATTTTATTTGCAATATTAATTCGTGATATTTTTTGATTTTTTTAGTCTATTTAGTAAAGTTTTGCTTGCATTGAAACAAAATAGAGAGGTTGTAGACTGATAGAAAGCTGTCTATGTTTAAGCTAAATAGTAGCAATCGTCTTGTATAAACTAAAACCCTGTATCTTTTATTCCAGAGTACACAATACCGTCGTCGCAATCTTGGTGTTTCGGTCACAAAATAGTTTTTGCCTTATCTCGCAGACAATAGAGATCATATTGATAATGGTTAAGTGGAAATCTTTCGAAAATATTTTAGACTTAATATTTTTTTGCAAGTTTATAGTTGAGATTAATAACCTCGGCTTCTAAGTTTCTCTAATAAAGTTCAGTAAAGATTATGAATCGCATTTCATGATTGGTGTCAATCTAGATAAAAAAAAAAAACTACTTTTGCATAAATATATTTAAGCCTACATCATTTTCAAGTATTGCTTATCAAACCTGTGTGGCCATTTTTTAATATACATATTTTTTTTACTTGACATTATTATATCTAACCAGTCAATGACCTATATTGAAGAACTACGTCTTATAATACGCGTGTGTTTAAAAATGAGTTTTCCATGTATTATAATAAAGTATATTATCGATATTCAACATTATTTCGTCCTATAAATTAGAACTTAATCAATATTGGCTATTTACAACGATATTATTCCGATAGGATTAAAACAATTCTACATAATATTTACATATTTATGCGACGCAATTCCAATTTAATAACATAACAAGCGTATTACTATTTACTCAGCTTTTTATACAGTATTAATTAATTTAATATTGTATTTTATATGTAAATAAGCATATTTAATTAAGTTTTGCTTCCAACTTCGCCAGCGTCAAATCCTACTACAAAGGTCCCTAAAACACGCTAGCGATTCATAACGCCATCTGAACGAAGCTTATTTCTAACAAAATCCATTATTTACCATGGGTGTACATTACCGGTATAAAACCTATATGTTAATCAAGGACATGTTCTATCGATATGGCAAATTTCATTCAAATCCGTTTCTGCGTTTACTTCTAACAAACGTCCAAACATTTTAACACTTTCGCATTTATAATATAAATAAACACGATAATGTTTGTACCTATTATTCATAATACATTATTCATGATAGTAAAATGGTAGCGTATAAAAAATCGCCTACCGTGTAGAGAAAAACACGCCCTAATGCAATGCGACATTCATGCAACTACTTCTGATTATGACATGCCAATATAACCCTTGTGACCACTGGCTGACGTCACATTAACTGTACAATAAAAACACGTATTGCCATTGATTGTAGAGCAATATTTAATGACCATAATGGAACGGCCTTTCAGTGACATTGCCGCGACGCTAGACCTTGCCCGTTGGCTTCTTTAATAGGATTTATAGACGGATATTACCACAAAACTCGTGAGGAATATAGTCACGAGATTTATTTAAAAGAAAGTTGCACCCAGAAGCGTCATTCTATAAGACTGCCGTGCTAAGATCAAAAGTGGTATCTCAAAAAAAATCAAAATCTTGATTTTTATGTCGTCGGATAGCTTAAAGAAATACCCATCCAATGAACTTACCTAAATAACGATATCTTGTTTAGAACTTGTTAAAAAAAAACTATATTTACAAAACTTCGAATATCTCGAAATAAAGTTACCCTGACATACCGCTTTTGCGCTTAGCACGGCGGAATAGCCGACAAATATCGAAATTTGTGCAGCCCTTAGAATTTCCGAAAAAATCGCTACTCGTAAGTCGATGTAGTTTAGTTTCGACGTTTGTGATTGGTCGAGAGACCACCGCATTAGTCACGTGTTAGTCCCTCAACCAATCAGAACAAGACAAGGTGTCGTGTCAGCCCCCACGTGGTAGTCTGATCAAGATATTTGCCGGTTATCATACGTAGGGTTATTTTACAACTATACGAGATAGGTCAGTGTCTTGTGAGAGATCACACTTGTCCATGATGACGCCCCTTTAGTAGTAATGTTAATATTTTTTGCTTTATCCAAAGGTTTGTCATCTCGCGTGAAGAATGTAAACGTGAAAGGCAAATACTGAACACTGACTAGGTACAGTGTTTCTTGATAAGGATTCGACCAGGTAAAGGCCTCACGACGCGTATTTATTATATTAAGCTAGTAGCCATCTAAATGGTCAACCCTAACGCCTACAAGAATGTTAAAAAAATTACAAAACCCATCCGACGAAAACATTTATCTCCTGAAATTATAGACTCCAGCCACCACATGCTAAAATAGACTTTAAAATTAATAGCATTGAGAACAAACTCACATAGCAATCACGATCTCAGATATAATCTCGCCGTAGTCTTTCTGGTTCTCTCCATTGACCTTGGTGTTGCCAGCTATCGGGACAATTTTCATTACTCGCGCACGGCCATCTCTGTCACGCCACAAGAACACTTCGCCGTAGACGCCCTCGCCGATCTTGTGGCAGTTTTTCAAAACTCTAAAATGAAAGAATCATGGAGTCTAGCTGTCTCCAAGGGGGACTAAGTGGAAGTGAGATAGGCTTCTTGGTGCCAATGGACGTATTAAAAGAGGTTAAAAAATATTATAACTCAATTGCTCATTACAGAATTAAGGATGAGATACTTTTTGTTAGACCCAGGAACTTTTTTTAAAATGTGACCCTTTGCCTCATTAATACAGATGCTACTAGATGATTATGAATTTTAAGAACACAGATATGGTATGACTAGGAAACAAAATTATCAATTTTGATTATTATCAAACATCTCTATTTTCAAATGAGTAGTTGTGAAAATTGAATCAAAAAGATTAAAGCATTTTAACACAAACAAGCACGAAATATGTGCTCTCAATTCAATAAATATTAAATTATTTCAATATTTAGGGTAGTGAATCCATTACAATTTATACAATCCCAAGGTAATTTATTAAAATCAACTGCAATGTTTACACCAACGTGACCTATTTACATAAATTGAAGACAACTTAAGAAATAAGCATTATGGAGATAGCAAACATTTTGCAACACTTGTGTGGGTTATACTGAATGGGTCCATTGCTTAATGTGGAGTGTGTGAACCACTGTCCATGGCTTACTGATCGCATGATAAGGCACAAAAGATGACATTGAAAATTTAAACTAATTTTAAAAATTCTAACTTATACATAAATTATCAAAGAATGGTTGTTAAACATGTATACATGACGTAACTGCTACTTCGATAGAAACCAAGGCAGGAGTACAATAAAGGATGGGAATTTAATAAATTATAATCATTGTAAAATTATTAAAAAAAAAAATGCCTTACTATTATATACATTTTACCTTCTATATTAAAATACAAAACATGCAAAAAAGTATTTCTCAAAATAATAACCATATTCCTATTACAATATTAAATAATAATATTCACCAACATTACATCATTCACAATCAATGAAAATTGCATTCAGGGCCATATCAAAAACATGAGTAACACATGATAAAAATCCATTAGTCCAACATGAGTGAGCTATGACTAAGTGCCACTATAAATTGTTTAGTAAACATTGTTTGACAAAATGTGTAAAACGGTACATCAAACCAGCATTTATTAACAAGGCTACAATGTTCACCTTTGGAGAGGACATTTATTTACAGATGGTATGATTATGATTTCATCGAAGATTATTTTGAAAACGTTTTCATGGTATGTGACATGCCCTAGATATAATCTGAATAATGGGCTATCCTAATATTATAAATAAAATCAGTAGGTTATATTTATTTGGCTTTCAGTATGGAGAATAAATTTATCCTGACCTGACTGTCATAGAACTTTTTCTTGAATGATATGAAAAATAAAAATCATGATTTTTATTTTATAATTAAGTTCCTCACTTCTATGAATGAACTAATTCAAAATTTATATCAAGTCCAGGTAAAAAATCTAATTATAATGAACTAATTATGTAATGACCTCATTTATTTGTAATTTGTACTCAGCATATTATGCATAAAATGACTCATATCTTTTATTTGGCATGAATCATAAATTACTTATAATGTATTTTATTATTTATTATTTAACATTAGTGATACATATTTGTCACAAAAAAATTACCATAATTTGGCCTTATTATTGTGGGTTGCAGAATAAAAACTAAACTAAGTTAGTTAAGCTCTCTCATATATTTTTTTAAACTTAAGTACAGACCACAAACTATATAGACCTAGCTGTGTTCTATGTCTAATAATCTCAGACATGCAAGCTAAGCTAAAATAACTTAGTTCTTGGTAATCAACCAGTGAAGTGCATTGTTATTGACTGGCCATGTGATATTGTTAAATAGAGCAACACATTTTTTGTTGTTTGACCAATTGCAATATTTTTCATTAAACTAGTTATTAAGATTAGATTTGTTCATGGACCTGTGAATGTTATGATAGAAATAACTAAAATAAATTGATGTTAAATTAATAATTAACTATAAAATACAAAAAACGTCGGGTAGAATAAAAACATAACCGTGATACAAATCCAACACACAAATCCAAACAATGCCACCATTTTGTTATTTACGTGACCTACATTACCGCCAAAACTGTTTTTTAACAACCCACGCCAAGACGAGGCAAGCGTTCGCATTCATTCTGACGCCCTAACCTCATTAGTAAGAAAAGCGTGTACTCACGTATCTGGATAGCATTCATCAAATAGTATCGCGTCCGTTTGATTGCATCGACGCAACACGTAATCTCTCGCAGTGGCTAAACGATTCGAGGTATCATGTATCTCTAAAACAGTGACCTCTGTTTCAGCATCGGCAATTGAGAGTTTTGATAGTTCGACAATCGTATCATCACAATCGTCGGCCAAAAATCCTGAAAACACAAAACGCGTCATTCATAATGACACATACGAGGAAGTGTCACGAACTTTCCCTGTGCGTAAGTCGTTTCGCAACGACCACGCCATTATTAACATTTCACATTTCCCCGGATTCACGGACGCCACTAACCTGTGTATTGCAGGGAAAGATGCATGCACTTAGCTTTAAACACTCTTAACGGAACAAAGACGTTGAAAAAGGCTATTATCCCGTTACGGATAATGGCAGTCACCACAATTTTGTCCGTTTATTCACAAAATGTAACACAATGTATAATGTTTATTCCACTGTTATTTGACAATAGCAGCGAATGTCACCACACAACTTGGTGCAACACGCGATTATTAAATAAAAAAATAAAATAAAAAATATTATGTCGGACAAAGACCACGCAGCGTCTTCTTCCGCGAAACGCGCAGATGACATAGATAAAAAACTGTACGATTGGGACTTTATACAAACAGTGTTGCCAGTAATATGAACTCAAATAACTACTAAAAATTACAAGACGGTAATAAATCATAAAAACTAACAACTTACCTTTTAGATCATCAATGACAGCGCTGGTATATAAACTAGTTCTGGTACTGTTTAAATCCTAAAATTACGAGTAAATTCATTAAACACAGCTATATAATATTATCGATGTGACAATATCTTCACGTAAACTGGATACTCACCTTTACAATTCTAATTGTCGACCGGCTTGGTTTAGACACGAATGTACTCCTGCGGCTATTGATTGAATCATTGTGTACTGAACCTGAAATTAACAAAAAACTGTATAAAAAACATAATTACAGAAAGAAAATTATTAAAAAAACACACACTTGACATTACACTGAAACTTTGGGTGTGTGTCATGGTACATTCATTTTGATGTTAGTTAGATTTTACCAGCCAGTAATGTTTTTTAGTTTTAAATTAAATTCATGCATACTTTTTAATTTTACACCTGCCAAAAAACTTTTTTGATAATTTGTTCTGCTAAGCCGTCAAGTAGGTACATTAATCAAATAGGTAGGTAATAGGCATATTTTAAAGCATAACAGAAAAAGTATGTAGTAACAATGCAATTTTTCTATTTTACTAATGCCTTTAAATAGAATTTAACTGCAGGAATATATACAAAAGTACATAAAATCAAAATAAATCATTATTACCTCTCATGTCCTGCATTTCCATGGTACTGATCACACTTTGTCTGTACTTCCTGCCTTTCATTTCCATAGATTCATCCAGGATTGAATTATCAAAATGATCTGTCATCATAGTCATTCTCCTATAAATACTCAAAGATCTCTCCCACTTTTTGCCTGGCTGTAGAACTATAACAGGCTTTGATTCTCCTTCAGTATTAAAACATTCTAAACTTTGATTTATATCAGGTTTATGGAATATTCTAGAAGATTTTCTGGTTGTAATTGTAGATATTCTCTCATTAGAAGTAGAGGGTTTATTATTAGCAACATCTTCATTGCAATTATGACCACCGTTGTATGTACTTTTATGACTTTTTCGATATGTATCTGGATTTTCATACTGAGTACCCCTTCTTGACAATCTTGCACTCTTTCTTGTTGTTATAGATATTTTTTTATTCCGTGAATCTGCCATTTTACGACCAGTATCTGGTACAGTATAAAGTGTCACATCATTTTCATTTTCACTGCTCTCTGATACTGATGAAACAATATTTATAACACCTTCATTATTATCTGAATAATTATTATCTGTAGCACCTTGCAATACATCAGTACTTTCATTAGAAATGAGTAGATCATCTGAATCAGTATATGGTGCGGGATTATCACTAGTAGTGAGTGATGCATCATCAATGTTTGAGTTTTCAGGATCTGTAGTACGTTTTGGACATGTTTTCTCATGTTCGCGAAATTTCTTACTACTCCTACGTTTGAGTGATTTCCTTTGCCCAGTAACACCATTTTCAACATCTTCTGTAGTTGTAGGTAATGCATAAAGTGTTACTTCTTTCGAGTCATCGTCTGAATCTGTATTTAAAGAATTATCTACATTTATATTACTTTTACTATACCTTCTTCTTCTTCTTTTTATAGAACTTGTTCTTCTTACACCATGTGTTGCATTAACTTCGCTAGAATTTAAAACTTCTGTATAGTTACTTTGATTTGGATCAGTCTTCTGTAGTGTTAATCTTTTGTTATTGCTTACTACAGTTTTTCTAATTCATAACTTCCACTACCATCAGAGTTATTAAAAAATACTGTAGATCTGCCAGCTACGTGATTCCTCCTTCTTGTAGTGACAAAACTTACAAATTGCTCTTCATTATAACTGCTTGAAGCAGCATCATGACAAGTAGTACCATCTTCACTAGTAGAAACATCAGCAGTATCGCAGGAGCTTATTTCGTCAGTGAATTCAGTACTTACATCAGATCTATTAGAAACACTGTTCAGAGTATCTTCCATAGTGTTATGCTTGCAGCTTCCATCAGACATTGCACCCTCCTCTGTGTTTTTAGAATCTTGAAGATTGTTTGCAATTCCATCATAATATTTGAGGAATAATGAATCTGACATTCTTTCCATTACAACTATGGGTTCTTTGGGTACTACTTTTTCTTGAGATTCAGAGCTAGGTTCACTGTCACATGTATCATACAAGGATTCTTTGTCATCGCTATCAATATCACACATAATTTTACTATTATCATCACTATCAGTCTCCTTTACAGCTGAATGTACACTATGGCTAGATGTTTCAATAGATTGACTATAATTAAATTTAGATTGATTCAGATCTTCCATATGTGGCTGCATCAAATTATCACACATTTGTACTTTATTTCTCTTTTCAAATAATTCATCAGCTTCAATACTTGTAAAGCCCATAAATGACTCTATTTCAGTGGCTTGAAAGGAACTTATTACATTTTCAGGTACAATATTACTATTAGTTATAACTGTAGCTTTTTTATCTACATTTTCATTTTGTACACTTGGTACACCTCTATCTATATTATGTTTAGTTTTTTTAATACACTGACTATCTTTAAAATTACACTCATTCAATTCTTCATTATTTGACTGCATGAAATTATTACATATCATTTTTAGTTTATTTCTCTCATTAATTAAATCATCAACCTCATTACTTGTGTAGCCCAAAAATGGCTCAATTTCTGTGGAGTGCAAGGAATTTATTATGTTTTCAGGTACTACATTACTACCACTTAATACTGTAGCTATTTCATCTATATTTTCATTTTGTACTCTTTGTTCTTGTATTACATGCTCTTTTAGATCTATTTCTTGATCTTCATTAATTTCTGTTGATTTGTTAATTGTTACACCATTGACTTCATTTCCAAGTGGGTATATAACTGGTGGCTCTACAGCTTTTTTCGAATCATTACTTTTGCAAATAAATACAACACTATCATTACAGTCAGATATGTGACTGATATCAATATTAGGACTATTTGGATTACTTGCTACTACAGGGGAAAATTTATATATAGATTGTCCCCTGTATTTCTCTTTAAATGGAGTACTACATAGAGGTGAATTCTGTAATATTGGTGATTGGATATTCTTTGTTAATCTTAAAAATCTTGGGGTTTTAGATACTTCATTGGATGTTTGTCTCAAATTATTGAGTATAGACAAGTTTTTCACTATATTATTTATAGATTCATCATTATACTTCGGGCTTGCACTGTGCTCTTTCTCAACAAGTAATTTATGTGATTTGATATCCATAGCATTGTGGGTTGTGTTTGATAAATCTGAGTTTTCTTTTTCTGAATCTGAAAAAAAAAAAAAACATATCAACATGCTTTAAAAGTTATTCTGTTATTTCAAATATATTAAATAGTAACAATAAATAGATACAAAAGTCAAACTCATAATTCATACTCCTCGAAAACAAATGTTTTCTATAATGCTTCAAAGTTATACAGAAATTATGACACAAGGGACTTCTATTCTTACCACCATTGAGATACTTAAAAAAAATACTTGCAGCATACACAATGTTATATCCTACTGCTCAAAGTTCAAAAATAACATGGAGAATATAATCATAAAACACACCTGTGCTATCACTGTTTCTATAGTTTCTTTTCTTCAGATGTTTTTTTCTAGCATAAGTTATTGCTGACCTGGAAAGAAAATATTTTCTTGTAGTCATATGTTGTTATCATAAAAAATCTTATTTATCAACAAATGATCAAAATACATGCTACTTATCAAAGAAATAAGCAAACTAAACAAGTTTCATTTTTAAATGCAGTTTATTTTATTTCAGTTGCAATTTACTTAGATGAAGTGTGAGGCATATTTTCAAATGATTTTAAAGATAATTTGCTTATTTATAGAGTACAGAATACAGTAATGATGTGACTTACCTTCTTGGTGGGAGATGTTTCTCATAGGAATCAGTCTTATCTGTTTCTATTTGCTTTTCAGGTGCTGGGGATGAATTAAGAAGCATGTCGAAGGGATCTAAACCTTTATTCACACGTATAGACTTGTCAGGAGTTAGAAATACAGAATGAGACACGCTTTCTCTACGCGGTGGCTCCGTTTCCTTCACTATACGTTTTACGTATTTTCTCTTGCGAACTCTGTTAGAAGCCGCTCCATAATGTGTTGAGGAGCCAACACAGGATAGTTCCCGCTTAGTTTGCTTAATGTTTTGTATATAAAACGCATCAAAAGCGGAACTTTTCTCTTCTAAGTTTAGCAACACATCTCTATGGTCTAGGCCGCCGCCGGCGTCTTTTTTAGACTTATATGTACGTCTCATTGTTTAAGAAACCGTAGTATTCATGTAAACACAGGTATTAGGATGAATTTTAAAATAAATTAAGTGCAATTTTTCAATTCAATTCAATTTTTAAATTGTGGCTCCATCGTTGGCAGACGATGATTTTGCCAATGTCAAAGTTGAAAGTCAAGTGCAATTTTTCAAACTTTACGAAAATCACAACAGTCAAACTTGTCAGTGCTTGTCAGTCATAAAAACAATTGACAGTTGACAGTTGTCAAGGACAAAACCATATTCGTTCAAAAACCATTTCTAACTCAATTTATTAGAAAGCGTGTTAGAATCTCAAAGTTAAAATACAATGTCAGTACAAGAAAGTAGTTCCATTATATTATACTATTTATATTTCTGGCCGTGCGAATAAATAGCGACCCTATAAAATGTTACGTAACAATTATCATCTTTTCAAATAAATCAAATAAAATTATAGTTATTGCACAATCGCTGGCTTTGTGTTTTTTGTTTTTGCTCAAAATTTATAATTCCAACCACTTGACTGTCTTTTTGAGAAAAAAAAATTAATAATCCATGTATTATTGTCTTTTCTAAAATAATATGAAGACTTGGCTTAGGCCTTATCGTACTGAATCTCATTGAAAGCACTATTAATGACGAGGCTGTATGGGCTAGAACGCTTTGCCTTCCCAATAATAAAAGAAAAATCAAAATAAAAATGTCTTTTCTAATTTGTACCTTCCAAAGGCTGTATGGCTAAGAGCCTTTGCCTTCTCCTTAAGGAGTAAACCAAACCAAAAAAAAAAAATTGTACCTTCCAACGTGAACATTTTAGTTTTTCCAAGGTCAAAAAAAAAATAACATAGGACCTTGTAATGGTAAGCCAGCGAAATGTGATAAAGCACAGTCATATAAGTGATAGGGTTATAACTTATTGATGATTGTGATAATATACTCATCCTGCAACTGACCTGTATAATATTAATAGTAGGTTTCATGTCCAATGAAAGACTATAATATCTGAAGAATTTATATTTTAAAAATACATTTCCTGTAGTTATAAGATGATACATTATAGCAGACTACACTAACATTAGGTACCACATAAAATATCTCTGTAAACATATATGATCAATAAATCACCACTAAGTTAGGCAAAGATCATGAATCTTTGGCTGTATTCCTTTTTTATGTGCCTCTAGACTACCCTTGTGGGATTAAGCTTAAAGATTCAACTTGCAGACATATTTTGAACAATTAATTTAATTTTAGGCCACATTTAACTATTTAGAACATTGTGTAACATTGAAAACAGCTTGTTGGATTTTTAGAAGATATTTACAATGCATATGAATTATTGTATGACTACATTCATATACAAAAATCTTTGTGACCAGCACATTACTGCCAATGAAGCTTACTTAAGTATCTGATTCAGGAGTCTAGATTCTAGAATGAAAATTACATCTAATCAACATGTGTGATACAGAGGTATAATAATTACATAATTTAAAAGTCATAAATGTATTAGTGGCCAGCACTTTTGTCTTTTCTACATGTAATAGTTGCGTTAGAAAAAAACCTTTGAGTACAAGCCATACAAAAAATTTTGTAATTTGTCAGAAAACTAAACATTGTTTTTCTTAATAATGTAATAATATTTTTATGAAACTATAGACACACTAGTGCAAAAAATCTCGAAAGTTTCGCATATATTGGTTGTTTTAGGAACAAATAAAAAAGTAGGTACTTTCGAGATCAATACCAATGTGGATGTAACAATAACCGATACCACATATTAACACAATAGATATCTTATAAAATTAATCTTAAAAAATAAATAACAATATTTCTCACTTTTGGTTTTAAAAATGCAGGGATATTGCAGATTTTCTTTTGCTTATGATTATATGACCACAACTAGAATGCGCACAGGGTTCTCATAACCCACAGCCTTATGAAACAGTCTTATTACCAGGAAACAATTGAACTGCTTTACTATTTTATAATGTATCATTTATATAATATTTTCAAAATGGTAAAGAAGTTCAGTAGCCTGGATATTATAATTTTGCCTGAATGTTGTAAATCATCTTAAATTTTTCCTAAATAAATTGCCTTTTGGCACCAACTTTTTAATGTAAGCAAACCGATTATAAAAAAAATCAAAACCAAAAGTGAGATATCAAAAGGAATGGCTTTAATTCTGTAACAAAATGTTAATATTGTAATTAAACTAATAAAAAAATAACACAAGTTGTTTAAATTGTAATCAATAATATCCAATGTGAATATGAGTAATGTATAATTGTAAATATTATTTGTTTGTTTTCTTTTACACATTGCCTAACTAAAAAAAAAATTGTCCATATACCTAATTAAATTTACGCCTAATCGGAAGCGCCAATGTTAGGAAAGAAAAAAAAAAGCGCCAATGCTTGCAATTTTTTAGTTTTTTTTTATTTTTACATATTATATTTCATAAGCTCATATTGATTTTTGATCATTTAAAACAAAAAATAGTGGCGCTAAAAGCATTTTTTTTAAGTACAGGTTGATACAAAATCACATCAAATTTTGTTTATAAGAAAACTCACAAATGGAATAATAATTACAAGAAAAGCTTAACAATGGACATTTTTTATGGCTCTCTATATTTATTGCACATTCACAACAATACAATGTAAATATCACGTTCTGACATCGCGTTAGTCGACACTTAAGGTAACTGTGATGTAAAGTAACAAACAAAATTAATTACGATGATAAAAATAGTTACAACCAAATCAATAAATCTAGCAAATCGGTACATTATTTAATTAATTTTATGGAGGAAGTAGTCAAAACTTATTGATTTTTCATGACATAATCAATAATCATTTATATATACAAATAATATTTCACTATAAAGAATCATAATATTAGGAAAGGAATTTATTAAATTCTATTAACAAAATATCATTGACGAACCAATGAGCATATCTTTTCCTTTATATAAATGGTATTTTTAACATTTAGAAAATGTTGCCAAAACTAAAATACTATTTTTTTAGGGAGAAAAAATCAAAACTCTCACGACACCTATAATTAGACAAACATGATGTCAGATAAACAGCAATTATGTATGAGCATTTACACCACTACAGCAAACATTATAATTACAGATTACATTATACACTTAAATTAGAGAATGTTAATTCAATTACAGTCCATTTTGTGTCTTTTATTTAAAGGTTATTTTGTAAATAATTATCAGTAAGCATTTTTCTCATATTGAATGATAACTTTATCTTCAGAGGGAGTAAAGATATAAAATAAATATTTTTCTCATGTAGGATGTGGACTTAAACATTGTATTTGATGTGTCCTGCAATTGTCATGAACATAAAAAGTTTTTTGTTAGTATAGTAGTAGTTGGCTATCATAGTCAAATTGATAAGAAAGAAAAGCTAATAAACAGATATTTTTTAAGTCACCTAATTAATTTTATTTTAGAGTTAATTTTAAAACACATATTTCCTTTATAAAAACAATTATTAAACAAAAACACATTACGTATCTTAAACAGATCCTAAACATTGCAACACAAATGGCCTGTAATCTTTGTGCAGATATTGAGTAATAAAAATATCACATGAATTTAAATAAATTTTGATGTCTTACTTTAAGAGAACACATCTATTGGTCTCGGTGACACCGTCGCTAAGTGTGCGGGACTCGCCAATGGATCGCCTGAAGGAGATTCATTTTTCTTCGCTTCGATCGTCGCTTGTTTTACAGCCTCTTTGTATGGTCCGCGTTTTTTCTTGTTGAATCGAATCTGGAAATTAATTTTGTTTGTATATATTAGTCTTTGTATTATATAAATTAATGTTACTGATATTAAGCTCACATTCTTTAAACCACTCTGTACATTTGTAGCCTATAATATATACTACCCCTAACAATAAGATATTCTGCAGTTGTAGCATTTTAATATGAGCATAGATTGTGGCAACATTATCACAATAAAAGCCAACTTCTCAGTTGCATAGCTGGCTCCCTAAGCCTCCTATCACTCCAAGTGTTTGACAATAATAGCTACAGAAAATTGCCACCTATCAGGCCAATAAAGTTAAATAAATTCTTCTGTACAGAAGTTCATCAGCTTATTTTTGAGACACAGATTGTTGGTGTTTAGGTACATTTACATGTAACCAGCCTTAACACTTCAGTATAAAGCTTGTGGGTGGGTTCATTCTAGCTACATGCTATACATACTGCTGGATTAAAATTCGTATTAACTATAAAACAGCAATGTTTGAAGGTGGAACTGAGCTTAATACTGTATGTAATACTTTATTATTCAACCACCATGCCTGATATGGCAATAGGCTCGCCGCCAATTACTTGATGGGATAGATTACACTGTAGAACATGGACCCACCAGTTCTGCCTATGCCTATCCATTCTAAAAGGTGTGACTGTGTGTGTATCCAACTCCACTTAGATAAATAGATATAAGACATTTTGCAATATTATAGATTGTTTTATCTGCATTATTTTTTTTTATCATTATTAATTATTTAGAAATTGCAAACTACTGTTAAAAAAATTGTTTATTTGCTCAATAAATTGTGACCGATAAAGTTGCACTCATTGATCAAGACTACAGCATACTAAATTTACCAATTTTATTGTTCATTTGAGTATTTACCAATAGCAAAGGGTCCATATAATCTGATTCCTGTCTGCTTCCCTTTCGTAATTTATGTAATATTTAATTATAATTAGAATGATTTGCAAACCATATTTATGTATATTTGTACCTTTATGTAGTGTTGTGTTCCCTTTCAGAAAATTTTTCCCTTCACCATGGATACTTACAATATCAATCATTAATTAATGCTTACAATATCATAATAACTTAAAATGTTTACCACAATTACCACTAAAGATATCAAAACAAGTTTTATGACACATCATTTCAAAGAATTCTAGATTTTCCTTATACAATGAATTTTTATACTTTATAATATTGTGTTGTTAGTAAAAAGTTATGACACACTGATTAATGAGGCTTTTACATTAAATTGTTTTTTAATTTCAAACCTTCATAATTAATTAAATCTTGTGATGACAGCCACATAACAGGAAATTACACTGTTATGCAATATTATTTTAACAAACTTTCCTTTTCTAATGTCAAATGAGAATATGTTTAACAGATATTATATACTTTCCTTAAACTTTGTTAATCTATAGACAAAATACTATCACACCTAGACCTTACAAAAGCAGCCATGTGGCATTTTTTCTTTAATATAAAGTTGTTTACTATCTTTGTGAATAACCAGAATAATAGTTATTTATAAGTTGAAGATGTAAATCACAATAAAAATAAAACAGATGTGGAAAAATATGTGTAATTCAATAATTTACCTTATAATCTTCCAAAAATGGGCTCAAGCTGTCACAGGGCATCAGAGATGATGTTGTTGAAGCGTACCATGCCACATGAGCACTAGATGATGACGAGACACTCAGTACCCTGCCTGGCCACCATGGGAATCCCACAACTTTCCCCCACACTATGTCACCTGGAGATACTCTGAGTAACCTGCCTCCTCCTCCTTCGGTGCCATTTGGGGGGAAGTCTGGCACCAGGTCACCCTCCCACTCATCTGAACCACTCTCTATGACATCATTCTCACTGCGTTTCTCATATGAATTACTACTCAACCTTCTCAGACTAATTGACAACTTCTGTTTCATACAATGTTCTTTGATATCACTAAAATAATCTATGGATTCACTTTCTGTACATTTACTTGTGTTTTCATCTCTCTTTTCTGGGCTTTGTACTTCTTTTTGTGCTTTACTCGGTGTTTGTGTTTCTTTTCTAAGGGGTCGAGACTAGGTGGGCTATTTGCAACATTGTTTCTTGGTGACAAAGCACCTATATGTTTTGGTGACTGGCCAGTCTTAGGTGCTTCTTTTCGGGCTTGTTTCTTGGCTTTTTTGAGAGCCTTTTTAGCAGCTTTTGAGTCTGTCTTAGACATGTCACATGAAACGCCAGAATCCTCATTATAGTCACCAGTAATTGGAGGTATTTTAACAACAGTACCTTCGCCTTCACCAAAGCATATCTTAAGTGTTCTGGCACTAGAAAACATTGAACTGAAAGACATTTCATTTTCGTCTTTTGTGTGTTGCCCTTCAATATCGGAAACGCTGACAAATGCCATCTCCTGCGTGGCCTGCTCACTATCACTAGTCTTAATAGATTTTATTGACTTTTCACTAGCCTTGTTTGTCCTCGATGAGGTTTTAGTCGCGCTCGTGATCTCATCGGGCTGCAGTCTAGATAGCTTGGGAATGAGCATGCCGCCCATGAGGTACTTCTTCTCAGCGCTCGATGACTCAGACTCGTGTTGACCATCGTCGTCATCGCCATACTTACGTTTTTTTGATACGTCTACATTTTCACTGTTATCGTTACAAATGCCATTGCAATTCGAACACAGGACCTTTCTAGGCCGCAATCTTACAGTCATCTTCTGCCGTGGCTGTGGCTTTCCTTTCGCAGCTGTTTTCTTCGATTTCTCTGCGTTTTCACGAGCATATTGAGGCTCTTGGTAGGTGTACCTCTGACTAACTGAATGTAATTTATCTTTGTCATCGGTGGGTTCAGACTGTTTAGAGAAGGCTGGATGGAGACTATACACCCCAAAAGGCAAGTTACTGCAAAAATACGGACACATAAACGTATTTTTAAGAAAATATGACCAATAATCGATAAAACACCTATTGTCGTGTATGGTTTACCTACCCTTTATTGGAGTCTAGAAGAACACCTTGGAATTTTTTATCTTCGGTACAATAAGACACAACTATTAAATCTGCTAAAGCTTCTTCAACATTCACTAAAATCTGAGAATTCTTTTGAATCGTCATATCGGCTGTTGCAGCGACAGCCGCCATATTTTAGTTAATCAAAAACAATTTTTTAGTTTTTTATTTCAGTTTTTGTTTCGGATATTTCAATCTGGAAAGTGTTTTATGTGTTTATTAATATGTAACGGTTACTATAATATAATAAATATTATGTTTTTACATCAGGACTTATTGAAATTTAAAACCTAAAAGTGGAAAAATATGTAAAAATGATTAACAATAAAAAAAACCTGCCTTCTAGTATGCGAAAAAGCTGGCAGTTGTTACAATATGAACTTTATTTCCTGAAGCAAACGGTTTGTATTCGAAAATATTATTCTGTCGCTACAGCTGTGCATTGATAAGGTCGTTGATTAGACTGACATTTATTTTGACAGTCAATAATTTGGTGGCGATAGGTGAATACGCGTTCTAATTTATTTTATATTTACTTCATACGGAAAATAAATAATAATCTTAAATCGTAAGTGTTTATAGACTTTGATAAGTTTCTTATTACGCTTTACTGAACTGCTAGTTTTACTATCGCTTACATAATCCATTCACACGTAGGTAAAGTATATTAAAAAAAATACAGGTTCTAGTATTTACTTGTTTCGTTTTCAAGGCCTTGGAATGGCCAATGTTATGGTAATATTGTTTTAAATATTCGCAATTCATACTGTCAATTTGTTTAATTCGTTGTTAGTTTGGATTCAACTAGTAATTTGAAACTCTTGTGTTACAAGCCGCTGTCCATATCGCTTCTAACATTTAATGTGGTAATTTAAGTCGTCTATTTCTTATATAAAATACTTATAGATTTATCAAATTTTATACCCGTAAATAGAGTTTAACAGTTTATTGTACTTACATCAATATTTTCTTCCTGGATACTACTACAGCATATATTTTCAAAAGAAAATCGATATATTACCCAATAAGTCAGGACTGTAATCTAGAATAAAACCCAGTATACAAGTATCTTAGAATAAGTTGTTTATAATCTGTTTTGTTGCCCAAATAAAAAAATAAAATAAAAAATTGAATTAAATTTATAATTTATAAATGAATGTCATATTTATGATAACTTATATTTAGTTTCTTTTTATTAACACATATAATGTTTAAATCTACCCAGAAAGAAGTGTGAAATAAGTCAGCACATTAAATGTAAAGTAAGCAGAAATACTACACACAACATTAATTAATAAATAAACCTTATTTGTAGAACATGTCTTTAGAGACAAGGATAGACATTACCCAGCCGTTATGGGACCAGAGCACATTCCTCGGAAGGTTCCGGCACTTTGCATTCATATCAAACCCACTGCTGTCACTGGCTTCAGAGAAAGAGTTGTATGAAGCTAAGGATCTGTACTTAAAATACAAGTAAGAAATAAATTATATCAGGTGGTATAAATTTACTAATCCCTTTTTAAGTTGCCCAAGAATATTAGTAAATTTTACAATCTGTCAAATGTCATATAGCTCTGCAAGAACCAATATATAAGATATCAGTCAAAAGAAGTAAATGATAAAGTCAATTTAAAAATAGAAAATCCAAAATTGGACTTACATATATGCATGTGAAAATCATTTTTTCCTTTTTATATATAAAAAAAGCCAAAACTTTGATCAACATTTACATTTACAGACATAAACAGTCTTGTTATCACAGCAATGCTCTGTCCTTTGATAAATAACATCTATGAATAAGGGGCTTAGTATATAAACAATATGTACCTAGATCTGTATATTACTTACATTTCATTATGTTTTGCAGAGCAGGCCAAGAGCCATCCGGTACTCATCTGGATCAAGTGATAAGGGCAAAGCAGTTGTATGAATCAGCATTCCATCCCGATAGTGGGGAGCTACAGAATGTGTTTGGCAGGATGTCGTTCCAGATGCCAGGTGGTTGTCTCATCACTGGTGCCATGTTACAGTGGTACAGGTGAGTTATTATATTATGTTATATGCTCTGTATTAGTTTACAACAATTATGCAACTGGTTATGCACATTTCCTAATGCCTTTTTAATATAATAAAATATTACAAAAAGTTTGATATCGATTAAATTTAGAACTTGGTAAGAAAGTTGAGTGCAAATTTATATCTCAATAATAAATTTGGTACTCAGTAAGAAAGTTGAGTGCAAACACTGCTGTAAAGAATCATGTCCACTAGGCGAGCATTGCCCGTCGCGATCTACGGTGAGGAATTTTTTGCTTGTCATGGTGTGTGTAAATATTTGTATTGAAACTATTTGCATTGAGTATAAGCTAATAACATTTCAAAGACGATAAACATTTAATTTATAACGGAAAAAATTACGTTTCGCATTTGGCTGACACTAGTGATAATGTTGCGTATTTGTTGCCAAGAATGTATCGTGATGTTTACCCACCCGGGACATTCACACGTAATGTGACAATATAGCATTCAATATACAATAGTGTAGAGACAGATTCTGTGAACCTTACAATTGTGCTGTTCACTTAATTTACAATCGTATGGTAGCACAGTGTAGTGCAGATTAAGTTTTTGTGTTTTATTTGCATATAGTATGAGATTTTGTTATATGATGATAGCTTAATGTAGGTATAGGCAAAGAAGGGTTCCAAGGGCGCAGAGCGGCCTTAGAGGGAGGCGGGCAACGGCCCGGGGCCTCGCGCAGTGCCTTTGAGGGCCTTTTTTAGGATTTTAGTAACGAAACTGCTAAAACCGGGGAACTCTTGCTCCGCCCGGTGCCTCGCGTCGTTTACAGCCGCCACTTACAGGGCAATAGATACGCTTCTGCTTTTCTTGTCGGTTTAATGGCCACGATTTATTATTATGTAGTTGAATGATGATGCAAGTAACTCGCCTGATCTTAAACACGTCTGTCTATAAACAGTAGGAAAACCATGTATAATTTTCCATTGGAAATTGTTATACGACACCGCACTGTGCTCGTCACACTGAGATTAGATGCTTAGTCTGACGGTTCATACTAATTTATTGCCGAAAACGTACCTACTTTAACTTGGCTTTAGTGATTGTCTCGACGGCGTAGCTGTAAAGCGTGCGCGGTACGTCACGGCTCTGAGGTCCCAGGTACGAATTCCGAATCGGGTAAAGTAATACTCGGTTTGTCTGCTCATTATCACTTCAGAGTCTGGAATTTATGCCCCCTATCGCATCATGGGACGGTACACGGATGCCGAATAGTAGATTGCTGGTTACACCTCTGCAGTGCCTATCCTTTTGAGGGTAAAGGCGTGATGTGTGTCTATTTATGTCCTTCAAACTAAAACCCAACTGTTCTTGCACCTGACATTCATAGCGCTTACCATCTCGTGAGCAACTGACCTTATAAATAAACTTGGTCTGGCTTTTTTGTTAATCTGATTACATAAATAACTCGCCAAGGCCACTAGCAGACAATACGTCATTTTTTGACGATATTAGATGGAGGTGTGTCTTGGCACGTGGACATAATTATTGACGAAAGCGTTACGGATGATTAAAGAAGACGTGACTTTTCAGGGTTACAAGGTAAAATAGGGTGTACTGTTGCATTGACTGACAGTTGTAATATACAGGTATAAATCGTACTAATAATGAGAAATATGAGTTGGTGAAGATGTTTGTCAGCAAATCGTGCAAACATTTTTGAACAGGTTTGGATATTTGCTTCGCAGATAGAGCATGTCCTGATGTAACAGGCCTGGGGCTTTATTGTCTACAGATCTGGTTTCAATCTCGTCGGCATAATTGTTTCGACTAGCGAGAGATCATTTCTCGTCAGTCAACCAATATGGATGGACCCCACTCCGCTTATCATCAGGCGTAGGTTACTTTAATTATTTTTTTATTCTGGTAGAATGATCAGAGAGATTTAATTCCTGGATAAATCACACGGAGTCACGGACAAAACCACGAGTAAAATTATTATATGTTACTGGTGTCCACTCGCCTCAAAACCAATAAAGAAAATGTATAACATTGAAGCTGTTTGTTCCTTGATTGTAATGAATGATTCTTATTCCGAACAATGAAATTCAAGTGTTTTATCAATTGTATCTATTGAACCAATAATGGTCAATGTTACCTTAGTTACAAAGTGTGATAACTCGACACTTTTCAGACATATTTTTTTTTGTTATACGGGCACGTAAATTGTCACCACTGCACTTGATGGTAAGTGGAGTGGGGACAAGAGATGATTATCCCTCGACAGTCTACACAATCATGCCGGCCTGTTGGAACCAGTTATACACAGGCTGATCCCGGAACGCGACAATTACGTGGGTCTCTATGGCGGGTTTTAACACTTTGTGTACGGTGGTCGCTATCCGGACGGATATAAAATATATCCTACCACCAGCAAATTCTATTGTCTTATGTAAGGATATTTTTGACTTGTAATTGGTGGTAGGACTCTTGCATGCCCGTCTGAGTAGATACCACCACAATGTCTCTATTTAATGCCAAGCGGCAGTATTAATGCCTTCTCTTGTTTAGGCTTAAGGACAATGTAATCATCGTGATTACTAAGCATTATGAGACTTAATATCACATGTCTCATGGTGCCAAGCACAGTGGATAGTCAAGCAGTACTTTGTATTTAAATGTCCTGGATAGTGTTGCAACTGTTTATAGGCGGTCGTATAGCTTACCACGCGAGTGGGAAGCTAGCTTCGTCATTTGATTGCAAAAAAACATTTGTTAACTATATTTTGAGCTCTCTCCTTATTCCTAAACCTAATTTCTCTTTGAGCTCAAGATTAAGATTGTGTGGTTATAAAATTGACTTATAAACGTATTACGTATCACTCTTATCCAGAAGATATAACTAAATATTATGTTGCACTTTGAAATCGATTATTATCAGTGTAAAATATATAGACACGCAGATAAATATTTCAAAGTTTATATTTTCAGGATAAAAAAGGTCAATGGCCTATTCATTTAGTTTCATGCGCCGTGATCAGCAATATTTCTATCATTTAAGGTTTCGTAAGCGGGCATTCCTAAAATCATTTTTTTATTCTAGTGTATATTGAGACGAGTAAGTTGTTTTCCTGATGGTAAGCTACGCGATACATACATAATATCATCTAGAACTTTAAATAACAATTTGCTACGAGGCATTATATTGCATTCGTCATAAATGTTATGCCTATGAATTATATTAACAGCCGTTCATAATAAATGATCCTAATCTCAATCTTCAATCCGATTCTGAGAATGAACCAATCAAAATAACTCATTTGTAAGCATGTCAATAAAAACTTTGTTCTGATTGGTCCATTTTTGAGATAGATCGAAGAAAGCGATTGCGTTCGTTTATTGAAAATGGCGGTATAGGGTACAACCGGAATGAACAGTGCACGCCAATGCTGCATGACAGCAGAAATAAACACAAAAATGTGAAGTATAAGGCCTGTACTATGTATGGTGACGTCAATACTATGTATGGTATTTCTCGTCCACAGAACAGCAACAGCGGTAGTATTCTGGCAGTGGGTGAACCAGTCCTTTAACGCGTTGGTGAACTACACCAACCGCAACGCGAACTCCCCTCTCACTACCACGCAGATGGGGGTCGCGTACGTCTCGGCCACGTCAGCCGCGATGACCACGGCCATGATCTTCAAATACGGTGTGCAGAAACGCGCCACCAATCCTATTCTCGCTGTGAGTTATTTAAATTTGTCAGTTATGTGTTTGGATTTTCGGTGCTATTTTGAATAGTCAATAAACAACTTGAGTTCATTACTGTGTGGTGGATTTTGTATCTCTTAGAGTAGCTTTATTTATGCAGGAAATTTATTTGTTGCTGGTGTTAGGATATATTTTATATACGCCCGAATAGCGACCCCCGTACACAAGATGGTAAAACCCGCCATATTGGCCCACGTATTTGTGTCGCGTTTCGGGATCAGTCAGTGTATATCTGATTCCTAGGGGCCGGCATAATTGTGACGACTGTCGAGGAGTAATAATCTCTTGTCAGTTACTTTAACGTGCACATATAAAAGAAAAATAATCCACCACTACGCAGTAGTGCGGTCAAGTTGTTTGGCGTCTGTTATAGTATATAGTGGTATATACCTAAGGTGTTCTTAAATGCGCTTAATTAAGTATATATAGTGGTAAATGGATCATTGGGTCATCTAAAGGTAGTCACCGCCGACGAACACTCACAAGATTCATCGATGTGTTACAGGCCTATATCGATATAAGATCCTAAAATTCGATGTATATGAGGGAGCCTTATCGACATAAGTTGAGTACGTAGTACATTATACAAGATTAATTTGAATTTGCAAATGAATGAATACGCATTAATTAATGACAGCAGGTACACATTGAGACCGTCTGGTTGCGTTCAATTATCTACAATTTCAGTCACTTGTTTGTTCAAAGTCTGAAAGTCCGATTGTCGATGATCAATGGGTCAAATTTTTAACACATTATTAATTCATTTATTTATCTTAAAAAGTATTCATATTAAATCTTGTTCGAACAATGTCGTGTTATAAAATATTTACAATTTTAATAACTTAAAAATCTATGCAACGTAATATGACAGCTTGTTAATTTGTGAGATTGTTCTTGTCGCAAACACCCCCAACCTTCCCTAACTAAATATTTTTTGAAGACCGGTAGGTTATCTACAGGGGCGTAATAAGAGGATAGCATGGTGGGCAAAATGCCACGTGTCCTTGGCTGTCATGGAGTCTCGAAATTTCGGAACAATTACTGAGTTTGTGTATTGGGACCTAAAAAAATTATTGCCAGGAAAATCTGTATAGGTAGTACATGTAACATGTTAGGAGTCATTAGATTAATTAACCCTTTTTGATGTAATTATTTCCCTGTCATCTATGTTTCTTCTAGCATTATGGGGGAGTTAAAAAAATTGACTCACGTACGTTTGACGCTTTATGCAACAGTCAAAAAAAAATTAGAATTGACAGATACTTGTAACTAAATCGACTTATTTTACACAAATTTCGAAATAGCACACCTATATGCTAATAAACGAGATAATGTTTAACAATCATAATGCTTTTATTAGTGTTATAACAATAAACACTTAACACGTCCGAGCAATACATTATCTCGTACGTTACGGATTACTGACGTTACGTTTTAGATGTTTATTAGTAGGTCATGAAGTGATCATACATCATTACCTTCCCTGAATTCTAGAATGATAATTATCGTTTGCTGACCTTGAGGAAAGGAATGACCAGTGGCTAGGTAATAGTGAGTCCAGATGGTGGTGGTAGGTCTCTCATATGTGAAAGTCCGCCTGTGTAGGTATTACCGCAATGTCTATTTCTGTCGCCAAGCACCAGTATGTAGTCACTGTTGTGTTCCCGTTTAAAGAACATTGTTCTCAGTGTAACTACTGGACATAAGACTTAACATCTCATGTCTCAGTATCATATCGTACTACGGAACCACGGTGTTACTCTCCATGTCACTGGGCAAGCGCTGAACATCACTTCTCAGACGAGCAACATGCTCGTCTCGTCAATCAGTTATACATGAAAACTTGCTTCGTAAAAATATAATAAAAATGTTCAAAATTAGACGATCATGTCTATTTAGATAATATTATAGCAGGGTATTAAGTAATCTCCAAAGTCCTCGAGTACGTTGTGATGGTAATTGTTTTGTGTTCAGAGATTTGTGCCGTTCGTCGCCGTGGCGGCCGCTAACTGGGTCAACATTCCTTTGATGAGGCAGAACGAAATCATACTTGGTACGTATGCAGGGCGGGACTTAGACATAGAGTATGGGGGGTCGACCCTCTGTTGCGAAATTATATTTCATAATGCATTCAATATATAACATTCAACATAGTTGGATTATATAAATTGTAGTTGAACTAACTTCTAAAATAATTGTATTTTTAGTGCGAAATAAGTTGAATGAAAACTTAAACAATAAATTAAGGCTAAGATCGACGATAGGTGAGACACTTTTGAGTCGCAATATGCCAGTGTACTTACTAAGTACACGCTGATTCACGATATATTAGATTCAAAAGAGAAACATAGTCCAATAGACAAAAGTACTCTTCCTTGCGTATAATCAATCAAATTGAACAATATGTCAGATCGCTTATTATGAATGACTATTTGTATTTCATGTTGAGTGTATTTTTTCAGGTTTGGATGTCACGGACGAGGATGGTAAAGTGATCGGCAAGTCACAAATCGCTCCTGTTAAAGGAATATCTCAAGTCGTCACATCTAGGTAAGAAATAATTTACTTAATAATATCAGCCCTGTATTATATACTTGCTCACTGCTGAGCACGGGCCTCCTCTACTACTGAGAGGGATGAGGCCTTAGTCCACCACGCTGGCCTAGTGCGGGTTGGTAGACTTCACACGCCTTCGAAATTCCTATTGAGAACTTCTCAGATGTGCAGGTTTACTCACGATGTTTTCCTTCACCGTTAAAGCGAACGATAAATTCACAAAGAATACACACATATTTTTTTAGAAAAGTCAGAGGTGTGTGCCCTTAGGATTTGAACCTGCGGACATTCGTCTCGGCAGTCCGTTCCACACCCAACTAGGCTATCGCCGCTTTTTGAGTTTACTTGGTGTATGATTTATATTCTACGAGTAATTTTAAATTAAGTTTTAATTGCCAAATAAGTAATTATACGGACAAAGTACAAGGCACTAATCTCACAATACTTTAAAATGTGTTAGACTCTCACATAGACGGGGGATTTTTTAGTATTTTATTTGACGGATTACGATTTTTTGGGACATTGCCAAATACACCCTTAGTGTTAGGTTAATATGCTTATTTTTATTGTCTAAAGGTCGTGAGAACTCAACATAAGCTGTTTTATAGATAAATAGATAAGTGTTTATTGTACACTATAAAATGAACATTAACAGAATAATTTAACGACGTGTAATGTATGTAGGCAACCATTTGTTGAACTTCACGACTATCTATTGTAATATGGAATACAATGGATGAATGGTCAAGAATCGCATGAAACTTGAAATAATATAACTAGCTGCCAATAAAGGAAATGTGTTCGATTGTGAAGAAGGATAGTAATGATATTTAAGTGATGGGCAGTTAGCTAGCAATGGGTATTCATGTTTGAAAATGCTGACTTTCTTCCGCGTCCCTCTATTTTATGTAAGCTGCCGCTAGATTGACCTACATACCTATACGGTCATGAAAATTTTCCTTCGATAAGTACGCCCTGTTAATAAAACCACTGTGACGGATCATTATTATTTAATATGATATCTTATTTTAACTTAATGAACTACAATATTGTGGCTGCTCGCCGGCAGCCCGTGACAGGAAGAGGAAGAGGAGGCGTGTTGCCACAAAAACAAATTAAATTACATATTAACAAATGTTACCATAAATAAATATAAATGTACACATTCAACACGCCCGTGATGCAATAAAGACGGATGTAGACGGAATAGGGTCCCCTGACCCCCCTTATTAAAATATATATGTGTACGCGCAGGATCGTGATGTGTGCGCCGGGCATGTTGCTGCTGCCGTTTATCATGGAGCGGCTCGAGCCGCGGCCGTGGATGCAGCGCATCAAGTGGGCGCACATCGGCATACAGACCGCCATCGTCGGCATGTTGTACGTATACTATTATAGCACATCATACCTAATATTATAGTACATCATACCTAATATTATAGCACATCATACCTAATATTATAGCACATCATACCTAATATTATAGCACATCATACCTAATATTATAGCACATCATACCTAATATTATAGTACATCATACCTAATATTATAGCACATCATACCTAATATTATAGTACATCATACCTAATATTATAGCACATCATACCTAATATTATAGCACATCATACCTAATATTATAGTACATCATACCTAATATTATAGTACATCATACCTAATATTATCAAGAATCAAAATATTTTATGGCATATGATTAAGAGTCAACAACTTAAAATTAGTTGAAAAATTACAGACATGAGTTATTTATAACAGTTTTTTTTAAGTTTGTTGTATTAAGATTTCATTACACCACTGTGTTGTATTAATGGAAAATCATTATATAAAGATACGTATAAAACTGATCGTTAAAAATTTAGATAATATGTAGATATTTAAAAAAAATACATTTACTTTCCAGTCTCACTTTCATGGTGCCGACTGCTTGCGCGATATTCCCACAAAAATGGTAAGCTATATAACAACTACAATGATTGATTATATACATATAAAATTGAAAAAATATTCAATTATATTTTTTATTTTCAGCAAACTCTCAATAGACACAATCAAGCGTCTCGAGAAAGATAAATACGATGAAATAGTCAAAAACACTGACGGAAAACCGCCACAATACGTGTATTTTAACAAGGGTTTGTAAGAAACTAATAAATAAGTAGTGCAGGTTCGTTGTAGGTAATCAAGAATCAATTAACTAGTGATTAAGTTTTTGAACGATATCATGCGGCAGTTAAATTCAGTATTTTTTTAATTTGTTATTGTTAATAAAAATACTTGCAAATTGTACTCACGTTATTGTATTAGTTGTCGATTTTTTTTCGCGATGTCGATATTTTTTGCATTTATAAAAAAACAACGCTCAGTTAACTTTTAACTACATTATATTGTCAAACGAAGATATACTTAATTTTATTTTCATTCGATATAATAATATGCTGTTATAGTTACTATATTAAATATATTGTATTAATAAGTTTCTACTTAAACCTAAAACGACAATAAATTATTAAAAAACGTCCTCGTTCCTGACAGGGTAGGCAGAGAATATAAAGAATAAGTGTGTGTTGTTTAATGTAAAAGTTACAGGACTCGGATATTATTATGGGGGACCACGACTACAAATACAATAAAATTGCCTTAATATATTGACTCCCTGTTTAAAAATGTAATAAGTATATAATTTGCGTGTTTTTAATTGTTTTGAAATACTATTTTGTTATTGTTATTTTTTTATAAAATTTTCGAATGGATCGGATCTGTAGCGTTTTGGATTGTTTTATTATTTTTTTAATTAATTTTGTAACACTATTTTTGGATTGTATTATTGATTTTAGTATGTGAAACGAATTCACCTCATTAAGATTAAAATAATAACATTCCGTTAAAATTATACTTCGTAGACACATTAGTGTCAAGATCATCGAAATAATTTTGTAGGTATTTTAGAAAAAGGATTTACACTGCAAGCTATTATAATAGTAATTTGTAAAGCCATTTGATAAATAGTTCACAAACTTGTTCGCTTTTTTAAACTTTTTTAGTTAGTATTCATTCAACACATAGAGAAATAGATTAAGTTTTTCCCGAGCCATAACCTTACAAAATTAATTATCCTTTAGAAAGGACAGCACTAGATTTGCAACCATGGCTTCATAATTTATGGCTCATTTTTGTGTGAACAGATTTTAGAACGTGGTCAAATATCTCAGGATAATATAAAGTCTATTTCGCTATGTGTATGGCTTGCAATATATTTCACTTGAAACTTAAACGCATTAAATCTACAGAATCTCGCCAACAAATAAATTTTCTTTAATGATCGAAGCCTAGGCATACGATCTGCTCTGCCCGAAACTTCTTAGCCGTTAATAAAAAGTCACATGTTAATTAAGTCTGAATGCGGCCCTGGTTGAATTTTATAATGCTTTATAATTATTTTTTTAACTATACATTTTTTCTAATATGAATAAAAATATCTATCGTATGTTTTATCTTTACTAATTGAACTCTAGTCTTATTTTGCTTTTTTTCATGCTTTACTAACATAAGCTTTATTAATCGTTTTTTAATTGTATTTAATTATTATCTGATAAGCGAAGACGGGTTAAGTTATTATATTTTTTGATGCTAAAATGTATTCGAATCAAACCTTTTTTCTTATTATTTTAGTATTATGTGTGTACTTAATATTGTATTTTTCGAACAAAATTTTGAATATTTTCTTCATATAACAAATTACTGTATTTTTTTTGTTTGGTTCACAAACTTGTATAAGACATATTGCTAGATTTCTAAAGGGTGTTAAAGAAATTATTGTTAGATATGTTTAATTACCCTTGAAAGCTAGCATTTATAGCAGAAAATGCATTTTCTATATATAATAAGTTGCATTTTAACTATCGCTTTATGGCTTGTGCAGTTCTACCGCATAGATCAAGGTGAAAGCAATGAGTTTGTTATACGATGTAATTGTTAATTTGTGTATACGTTGCGAAGCTCAGACAATAAAGTATTAGATATTATTATTATTTGATTTAAAAGGGGACGTATCCGTCTGTATGCAATAGGGGACCGTCCTATATTTGATTTTGTATATTATTTTATATGTAATGGTTAATAAAACAAAAAAAGTCCTGCAAAACTGCATAAAAATTGGTTTAAAAATGAGCAAGTAATTCATATATCAAATATTGCAATGTGTACAAGTGGCCGAGTTGTGGGGATATCTCTTCATCTCCTTTCGCATTCGACGTAAACATCGTCACATGTGATTATTGCGTTTCTGTTTCTTGTTATTAACCCTTTCCGCCGAAGTTTAAATACTTATAACTTGTTGATTTTGTTCCGGATTGTAATAATTCCTTCTGTGTTATAATTTAATAACATAAATATTTTTATAATAGTAAAGAACAAAAACGAGTCCGGTACCCTACTACGGACGTACTAATCGAAGAACAGCTTTGCTAAGCTTATGGGTAAGAGTCAAAAAATCACCTATTGAGAGCTACATCTAGGAGAGCGCTAGTAAGTAAAACTAGTTGACGAAAGGTAAAAAATACTGTTTTGGCAGCTAGTAGATAAGGTTAAATTAGATCAACGCCATCTATTGCCATCAGTGCACAATATTGTCTTGAAAATGGAACACTAAATAGAAAAATACAAAATACTGAATAAAATAAATAATATTTTTTTTAACCATAAATTAAATCCTACGTTTTTTATGCTTGGGGATGCTGACAATAACGAGGTTTGAAGTCCAATGAAACAAAATATTAATAAGAAATATGTTTATTTCTGCATTCGACAATTTACTTACAAAGTAATTGATTAACTCGGTACACTCGCGAGAGTTCGTAAGAAAATATAAATTACAAGTTACAATGTACAGACTACGTATTATACAATGGATAAGGCACCGGAGCTTGAGTATATTAAATTCAGTTCTATTTTGTTGGCACAACGTGAAGGACCTTTAATGAACAACAGGCTGATTGATTTCGATTCCTTTGCCTAATAATAGAAACAAAAAACTGTTCTATTTTTGAAAATCAATTTATGTAAAATAATTAGAATTTAATTTAATGGACAGATCAATAAGAAAAACATATATTCTTAAAATCTCGATTAAGATTGTAGGTCCTTCAATAAAATTATTTTTCTTGTTCTAGAATATTCTTTACGTCCATATATCGAACTGTGAACACAAGTGATAATAAATATAGACAAGTATTGCATATATTTCTATAGATGACGACAAATAAAAATTCGACAACAAAGTTTAAATATCTCATATTTGATTACTTATGTTATTTTAATATGCATCAAATTTGTCCAAAATAATTGTCCTTATGTTATAAATACATTTAATTAAGTTTGTTTAACATCTATATTTTCACACTGGCTACCATATTGGATATATATGTAAAATTCCGCGTCCAAATTGGAATTAAATAAAAAAACTTACACTTTTCCAACAACGATAAAAATATTTGAAACTCTTCAATAACATGATTTGGATCATACAAAATAGGCATTTAAATACATTTTTAACAAAATTTCTACAGTAACAAGTCTTTATGTGCCTAATTAAGGTAAACTTAAAATTACAGACCATCCGGATGTACGGTACACAATTTTTTTTTTTTACATTTACAAAAACTAATTTCAAATCGATTTAAAGACACTATGGCGTACTGACAATAAATAAGTGTACACCGGACTGTGGTTCGAGTAAAGCCTGAGACGGATCAGTAGACGCCGGCGCGCTCCAGCAGGACGGAGGCGTCGCACATGGCGCGCGCCGACGAGCGCACGAGGAACATGAGGTGCAGCTGCTCGAACGCGTTGAGCTGCACTCGAGTCCGCACCAGCCCGTGCAGGACCGTCGCACGCTCCAAGTCCAACCACCTGGAAACGCAATATTAATTAACAAAGGTTATTTAAACTATCAGTGGCGAAGGTGTATTGCGTGCAGCAAAATTAATTAACTGAAAAGTTCATTTAGACTGTCTTAATTTTGAAGTTGCGTGCAGTATGATGGGGCAGTGATATTCAGTTTTTCTGTCTATCATCAGTCGGGAGTTTGGAATTTGGACTCTATACATAGGATCACCCTCTATCATGTCATGGGACGTAACACACTTGGCAAAAAATAGGTGCCATGTTTGCACCTCTAAAGGCATGATGTGTGTCTAAGTTAATTTAGTTCCTGATTAACAAAGACGAATGATAAAATAAACATGAATTCGATTATCTTTTTAAATGATGAACAGGATGTGAAAAGCGACATGATTAGCGAATGATAATCATTTCCCGTTAATCGATACTCTAGATGCTAATCCATTTACCATCGAGAAAGTAACACAGAAAAAACTGCATAGACACTGAAAATACATCCATTGGCACCTATTTGAGCACTTTTTCATATCCCACTTTACTTTTTTAATGCCGAATTGTCAAACCATGGTTTATACGAAAAATTACCTTTGCAGAGATAATTCCCTGTCATTCACAGGCACTCCTTGGACCACATCCAGAGGTCCCCACAGCATGAACTCCAGGACTGATTTAGCCTGGTTGAGGGATACGGCGCGTTCCTCCTGCAGGATCTCTTTGAGCAGGGGATTTAACTTCTCCCCTGGCAGAAGGATCTCTAACGCACGGATGGCGCACTTGCACAGGGAATTGACATGCTCGTCGTCTGATTTACTGCAGTTTATTTCTTCGCTTAAGCTGGAATGGTTGAAAAATTTATTAGTTATTATTTTTACTATAAAACTGACATGGCATTATCATATACAGGTTGAGTTTTTAATATGGATTTGTTCTAAAAATACCCTAAAATATTTATGCATAGAAAAAGATTTTGGAAAGCCATTCAATGCACTTCTGGGTTTGGAAAACAATCCCCTAGTTGCACTTCTGCCTTTCAGAGATAGCGTTATCTTATTTAAATATCTTACCCTTGTAATATACACAATCTTCCGTAACAATTAGTCTTCGGGGCTGACAGCGAACTCAGCCTATCATCGGACGAAGGCTGACTGTTCCCATTGTTCTCCCGTAACGTCACGAATGACGTCAGCGACTCCGAGATCTCCTCCACGCCCCGCGCCTGGAGACACTTCAGTCCGTTGATGAGTTGCAGCATCATGAATATCGCCTCGTGGATCTGCTCTGTTTGCACTAATTGGTAGTTCGTGGTAAGACCTTCGGCTGCGTGGAGGCTTTCGCCGTATGATTGGATTGTGTCTACTTGCGCATGTGCCAAAACTACTATTGTGGCTGGAATTAGAGATGATTATAATTAAGTTACATTCGAAATAACCTGATAATAAATATGAGAAAAAATAATTACAGAAAACCTGAAACTAAGCTAACGAATACCAGATAGCATATTATAATATTCAAGTTGAAACTTTTAACCCACACGGATGCCAACGAAAACAGTATTTCGATAAAGAGAGTTATAAATTATCTAGTTATATCTTCTTTTATTAAGTTAGGTTAGTTGAGGTTTTTGATCACCTTGTATAAAAATGTGTTGCTTTATGACTCTTTGGAATTTGATATAATGTCAAATGTTTTCCTTTAGAGTTCATACACATAAGGTCGAGCGATTGTAACGGTTTACAATAGTGCAGTTGTTGGCTTTATTCCAAGGCACCACAGTCCCACTTTGATGTCGTTAACATTGAGTCGCGATAGCAGTCACATTTTATTTATTAGAATGAAGAAGAAAGTAGATCTGGTATTTGATGTTAGTTCTTGTTGAAAGATATCTATCGATTAGTTAATTGCAGAATTTATCTTGCATAGTCTACATGAACATTATATATAATCTACTATGCTGAAATGGTTTGAGTAATAAATTCGTCTTGCTAGCCCTAATGAAATTCTACTTCAGTTATTTACCGGAAAGATTACAGCTAAAATGTCTGACAATAATATTTCTTAGTTAGGTAATTCCAAACCATATTTACCTTGAACCAAATCCTCCCCATCTTCTCCGAACTGCTGCCGCGGGACCAGGTCACAAAACTCCGTCACAGCGTTCAAACTCAACGTCTGCTGTACTGATTGCTGGCACACGATTTGTGAGGCCATCTGCTCCTTATGCAGCATGAGCGTCACGTTCACTGGACCCTGGCTAGAGTTCCACACCGCTGGGTAGAAGATACGCTTGCCAGCTTTCACGAAACCCTTGGGGGATTGGATCGAGAAGTCGTTCCATCGGAGATTAGTGCAGGCTTTAAGTCCTCGTAATGATGGCTGCATTGCTGCACTTTGCTGGACCTGTAAATGAACATATTTGTATACATCAATTACTAGATGGTGTAAAATTTTTTCAATATAAATTAGTTGGCATCTCTAAACAACTATTTTACATTTAGAACGTTGTAAAGCAACGGCATTTACTTTAATCTGGAGTTTATGCGTGGCAGTAATTGTATAACAATCAATGCGAGTAAGAAATATCTAGTTTTCAATAACTAGTTAGTATCTAAAAACGAAGAATAATAGTAAAATGAAGTTTACAGCGGTAATAAAGATTGATGTCAGCTTTACTATGTGGATATCAATATACTTTCAAATTACTCATGAGATAAGTTATGAAGTAATCTTACTAAAGCAAGGAAATGTCACATAAAACGCCCTGGAATGCGATGTAAACGTAATCATTAGCGATTGCGGCGGCGAGCAAACAAATTGATTTTAAACAACTATTACGGACTTCGCAACACGAGCCATCTTAGTCGAGACAACATAAGTAGGTAAATTACCTGCTCTAAAACTTGCGCGAGCGCTTCGTGATTTGCTATTACCACCGCGCCGTAATTATCTTCTAAATTCCTGTGCACAACACTGCGGCCTTTCCTTACTCGTAGTTTGTTCGTCGTAGTTTTTGGTGTCATGTCACTCTGGTAATCTTCATTATTGGAACTGTCCATATTGTCTGTTGAACTGTAGAAACTGTACGGAGAATAAATTTCTGACTCTGTCTCGCTTCCACAGTAAGGCAGGGAGGATCTGAATCCGTTGTATTTTGGATATTCTACACTACTTTCGATTTCACTTTTTCTGTTGTCGTTTCTTTCGGCGGTTGCTTCTCTGGGCTTGATGGCTGCGTCGCATTCAGGCGAGCTGGATCTCGCGTGATGGACATACTCGTAGTCGCTGTCACTGTTTTTGGCTGAATCACAGTTTTCTTCTTCATACTTGGAGTTGTTATACACGTCGTCATAGTTATGTATGACGGGTTCGTTTGTGGCTTGCACTAGTTCTTGAGGTCCATCGTCGATTTCGTCTTTGTCGTCGTCTATCTGTGTTCTTCTTTTTGGTAGTTCCAAATGTGCCTCTCTTTCTCGCATGCTGGCTGTCCGCTCCGGTTTTCTTGGCGCGAGGGCTGATCTAATTTCACCTAAAATGAGATAAAGCTGGTTTTAATTTCGATATTGTGAAATTATAACGTATACTGTCGTTATAACAACTATGAAGCTGGCTAACATATGCACTTACACAATTTGGAGACTGTGAGATAAAAAATCAACTGTTTATATCATAACATTCAATGCAGTAAAAGACAGCACAGCATCTGATATGTGTGCTACTGAAAGGTAATGCCAAATTAAAACCTAGTATTATTGTATAATGACTGACGACAATTCTTTTGAAAGCGATTTGTGAGCGGAATACTGCGTAGTTAATCAAATATGCGTACAATTTAAACAGCTATTCAAATAGCCTTAGCCTAAGCTTCAATAAATATTTATACCGCGACATTTTCTGTTTTAATGTTTCGATTATGTTAAACGTTAACCTATTTTGAATACGTAACGCGGGGAAAAGTGAATTACGTGATGTGACCTTATTCACTTATATTAGTGAAAATCTAAGTTACGAAATGTGTAGTGGATAGCATTTCGAGTGATTTTCTTTTTTGATATCATGTCGGAAATTTTAATTGCCGAAAATTTATGGGGTTATATGGTATTTACCTTTTTGCTCATAAATTAGCAATACCAACCAGAAATATGTAAAGTATAATATGTAAAGTATGTAAATATGTAAAGTGTAAAGCGGCGATAGCCTAGTTGGGTGTGGAACGGTCTGCCAAGACAAATGTCCGCAGGTTCAAATCCCAAGGGCACACACCTCTGACTTTTCTAAAAAAAACCACGTGTGTATTCTTTGTGAATTTATCGTTCGCTTTAACGGTGAAGGAAAACATCGTGAGGAAACCTGCACATCCGAGAAGTTCTCTATAGGAATTTCGAAGGTGTGTGAAGTCTACCAATCCGCACTAGGCCAGCGTGGTGGACTAAGGCCTAATCCCTCTCAGAAGGAGAGGAGGCCCGTTCTCAGCAGTGGGCAAGTATATAATACAGGGCTGATATTATTATAATTATAACCAGAAATATAAATAAAATGTTTCTCATAACTAAAATACTTAACAAATTTTCTTTGCCGCTGTTATAAATATGTTTTCTAGTGAAATTTTACAATCTTTATTGAAAACTTGGTTCTAATTGCCCTGTCTTAAAACGTTAGGCTTTCTATACTAAGTTCTGAGAAACGATATCTGTAAGGTATTCTAGAAACAATTACGCAGAATTTATGGTTTGTATTTATGTAAATTTCAAGGCCGATGTCCTAAGTAAATGGACATGACATCATAAATATTGACTGACTATTAGTATGTAGATTTATTCTTAGAAGTATTAAAGTACTTTCTAGGATTCGATACTGTCACATCTTTGAAAAGAAAAAGTATTTCCAGATTATGAACAAGGTAGCCTATATTTCGGTTCTTATTAATAAGTAGCTTTTTGATGCGGCTTCGCTCGCGTGTGAAAGTTTTTATGAGATTATTTTGTTTCCGGGATAAAGAGTAGCCTATAGCATTCAGGGGCCTTATTCTCTATGCCGCACGTTATTTTGACAGTCCGTAACAAGCACTTAACACAACGTATCATGTTTAGGACTATAGAAATTTGGCTTATAGAATACCATTCCACGCACATTTCTCGAAGATAACATGACACGGCCGCGTTACGCGTTTACACTATCTTACAGAATAAGGGCCCAGGAGTATTGTAGCTTCCTATTAGTTAAAAAACAAAATACGTTTAGTTGTTCTTGAGATTAGCATGTTGAAACAAACTCTATAGCTTTATACATTAGTATAGATATTAGATACTGTAGAAACAATGTTAATAACAAGAAACTGACCCAAATTGGCGTAAATGTTGTCCGTTTTGCTCGGCGCTGGAGTCCATGCTTGCTGTTTTTGCTTTTTTTGAAGAGCTGCGGATTTCGGCGGTGGTGGACGCGCAGGTTTCGGTGGATGGGACGTGGCTTTGCATTCCTCATTGTGTCTTGGTGGGGGAGGAGGCTTGTTCAGAATTTTAGGCGTTTCGGGCTCGGTAGCAGAACTACTCACGCTGTATATCGACGATATATCATCATGGCTCAGTCTCCGAAGGTCTGGTATCTCGCAGTTCGACTTCACAACTTCCACATTCGACCCGTTAATATCCAGTGGATGAATGATCACCAACCTGGGTTTCGGTTTTGGAGTTAGGTCGTAGATTTCTTCAGGCTTACTCGTGACTTTAGTCACCGTCGCAACGCTCAGCTCTTTCTTGTCTAAATCCTTAGACGACCCTATTCGAAGGAGTTTTTTGATGGAAAATTTTAGCTTGCCTTTCCTTTTGTCGTCTAAAAGCAAGTTGTCGTGTGATAATGAGATGTTACGTCGAGGTGCCGGTTCTGGAGTGACATCGACTTTTTTAATTTCCATCTCTTCCATAGTTTTTGATCGCGACGTAGATGTAGTGGCTCTCTCACGTTTCTCCATTTCTCTGACAACTGGCGAGTCTGATTTCGACGATCCACTAGAATTTCTTTGGTACAAGTTTGGGTATTCTTCGACCGTCGGTGACGATGGCGGCGTCGGCGCTTTACGCTTATTTAGGCTGCTTAAAGACGTGTCGCTGTCTTGTTTAGTCAGAACCGGTTGTGCGTAATACACCGTTTCGGATTTCTCTTCGTGCACTTCACTTATTTCGTTGTTTTTTTCCTCACTCATCATTTTCATTATTTTTTCATCGTCATCTCTTTTCGAATGTATATGCATTATTTGCGTTTGGTGCGTTGTTATAGAGGTTTTTTTCGTGGACGATTTTATGAGTGGTTTGACTGGTAATTTGGGTTTTTCCGGTAGGACGGGTTTGTGAGCAGGCAGTACGTCCGATATCATTCCGTGCAGAAACGATGGCCGCGGGTCTAGCGTGGGTATTGGGCTTTTAGGGAGCGCCGGCGCTTCGCTCGCCTCGTCCGGATCGGCCCGGCCGTCCGGTTCGCCCGCCAGCTCTCTACTGGCCTCTGCTGAGAACATGTTATCGGACTGTTTTGGTATTATCGGAGGCATATCCATAATCGGACTTTGGAATGTTGAATAGCCGCTGCTGGCCTGCCCATCAACTTTTCTAAGTTGTCCGATGGGAGAGATTTTGATGTTTTTGTCGCCTTCGCTGAACACCTTAATCTTAACGGTTTCTTCGCATTTATGACTTTCTGAGAAGTGTCCGCTGTCGTCGTTGTCCGAGTCGGTCCGTCCACTGAAACTTTCGTCGTCGGACGCGAGTGAATTATTAGCAGTAGAGTTGAGCGTGCTAACGGCTGAGTCAACACTGCTGCTCTCAATATTTATCTTACAAAATTTGAATTCCGACCTACTTAGATTCACCTTGGGCCGTTCTTTAGTTTTGATTAATGGCGGTTGCCTCACTATCCCGTTTTTTTTCATTTCAGCCATCTCTTTTTTATCTGGCTCGTCTTGCATGCTCTCCTTAACCTTTTCCTCGATCACCGTTGGTTTGTTTTTGTCTTTTTGTGACAGGTGAAGGTCTCCACTAACTGACATTCGATTTTGTTCCAATGTCTCTGATATCTCTTCGAGCAAAGACTTTTCTGTACATAAAGTTCCCGAAGTATCTACTCCTTCGGATGTAATAATAGTTTCTGAATCCTTTACATATGTAGATAATATTATATTAGTTTTATAACTACTGGTAGTATCTTCAGCGGTCGCCTCCGATACGTGTATAACGGCGGGTTTACGAACATGCGACTTTATATTTGCCGGTTTGTTCTCTTGTCCGAAGGGTGTTACAGAAACCAGCAAAGTTTTCTTTTTTCCATCGGAGTCCGTTTGCATCTTACCTAGCAGCAGCGATGTGTAAGACTTACCCATAGAGTCTCCCAACAAATTAGCCTTAACTGTATTAAAATCGGTGTTAGATTTTGTTATTCTGTGCAATTCCCTCTCTTCTTCTGTATCAGGGAAAGTGTCGTCTTCATCGTTGTCTTCAGACACTTCGAATTCTTCTTCGTCTGACCAGTCGTCACCCCCAAAACCTATAACACTGCACACTTCCTCGGGAAAACTGACACTACGTTTGTTCTTTTTCTTTGGATGTATTTTGAGTATGCTCGGTGGTGTCTTTTTGAAGAAGGTGCTTCTGTTTTGGAAAGGCGTCGCGAGGTACTTGCTGCCCTCTGTGGTGCGCTCCTGCTTGACGTGTTCCTCGCGCGACTTGAAGCAGTTTGAGCAGAAGTCCTTCTTCCACGCGTTTTGCACGAAGTTGTGGCACACCGGCGACATCTTGTCCTTCGAATACCGTCTGTTGATCACGTAACTGGCATTCTGCGAAAGAAGAAACATCATTTATAAATATTTGTTTAATAAACACATCAACAACAATAATGAATGATACATCGTAGACATTTCCCAGCGCATAATTTTCTACGCCAGTAATCCAGCGCTTCAACAATCACAAATTACAGACTTTCTGCAATAATAACTACTTGGAACTAATTTCGCCGTCTATTCCAGTTTTATTAGGTTGCTAACTTCACACGCATCGAGGTTGCAAACTGTGACAGATGAAGTGTGTAATTCACCATCGTATTACCGTCATTCTTGGACACGAATAATTGTAAATTATCTATAGGGTGCACCGGAGTGTCAGTCTAACTTGTAATGTTACGTAAACTTGCGTGAGTTTGTATCCTTACGTAAAACGCTTGTTTGCGGTTAAAGCAATTCGTTCCCACTTAGGGTTACCTAGTCTCGTAATGTGATTTGAATTCCGTTATTTGAATACTTAAAATTGAGGTTTTCTTGGCTTTGTGTGACCTAAGTGGTGTTGTGTTAAACAGCTGTTTACCTTGTTAACCTACTTCGAAAATGTCTTTCCTCCGTCTCAGGCGGCTTTTGGGACGGTTCATTTCAATATTTTTAATTTGTCTCTCCATTTATGAATCTTATTTCGTGACATACTTTGAAATCGTGATATTCCAGGATATTACTCATTGTACCAATGAACTATCTATCCCTCAGGACCCTTGTCTAGATCCTCTCTATTGCTATGCATTCAAGACATATTTCGCCATGCAATTTAGCTGGTAAGTCACGTTCCGTTACTGTTATTATGCGCGGCGTACGACGTACTTTCTCCCCGAACAATGCATACTATTTATATGTAGATCAAACATTCATAATGTGATGGAAATATTGGAAAACTGTGTCGTATCATGTATGCGTGGTTACGCTGGATGTATGTTGATACGCAGAGGTACAGTGCAGCGCAGTGTAATATTAACGAATGACAATGTGTGAAGTCAATTAATAGAAACATTATTGCGGTTTTTTTCGAATGTATAGTAACTATAGAAAAGTTAAAACTCTTAGCTTCTGAAGAGCGTATGTTACCTTACTTATGTAATACAGACGCGGATTAACCGTGCTTTACCCAAAAAGTCAGAAAGCAAAAAATGTTCCCTTTCCTACTTTCTTATTATTTTGATGTTCCATTGTATTTACTGCTTTATTATTTTATTTGGGATATTGGGAGTTAATTTTAATAAGTTCATCAACATTACATAACTGTTCATCCTTTAGTTTAGCTATGCTACGTCAGTCGGTCACAATGTAGATTCCACCATACTCTTGCCCTTCCATCTCTAAGCGTGACTGCGTCACGGTCTGCGAACAGTCAACACTAATGAGTATACATAAATATGTACGGTATTTTCAACACAACTTACTGACAATGTAAACAGACCATGATTTTATGACATATCTAGATTTACCTCAGTTTACTGCAAAGGAATTAAAGTTTAAGGAATACAAAAAAATTAGAGGTACTATGGAAGCTTCTATCATGTACGAAGATGAAAGAACTGATGAGACGTATTTTATGAATTTATTCTACCCCTAGAACACACTCTTTTAATAATCTTTAAAGATGAGACAAAAAAGACTCTTAGGTCTAATGATTAGAAGCAACCAGCAATGAGACTGATAGAAACCTGGATTTCCTCATCGATCCTTTTAAATTTAATGAAAGATCAGGGTTATATTCGCAATGTCTTATGGACTCTATTAATTGCTAATTGAAGTTGATAGCTAGCTATGATTATTGGTATCACATGATTACTGATTGGTGAGAGGCTCCAACAGAATATATAACAATATGAAGGAAATATCGTAAACGAATGTTTGACGAAGTCCAAGTCTAGATATTGCTTTAGGGTATCTGCACCCTTTTTAATCACAATTCCTTTAGGGTATCTACTCGTTCATTGATCACTTATAGACGCGAAAGTATCTGAAGTTTAGGCGGATTAGAATTAAACCCAGGAGTTAAGTATGGATTCGAATGTTATGACATAGATAAATCAGATCCGGGGTTATCCTACATGCTACTTTTATCCCAGGGAAAACCATTAATCAAACCACGTAGGAAACACAAAACAAACTGGCATAATTTTCATCCAAAATTAACATTAATGAATGAGGCTTAATACATGTGGTGTATTATAGGCATATGTCCAAATATTTACACTTGCTAAGCATATTAAGGCCAGCGGGGCAATTGCGCAAAATTTATATATCTTTTAAAATAATTACAACGCAATATCGAATTGTTTTAAGAGGGTCGAGTAAATACCGATGGTGTGCTTAGTGCATTTGTTACTTCAGGTGTTCGGGTACAATGCAGTAGGCAGTATATAGGTGAAGGATTTCTTTCGTATTGGATTGAGGATAGGCGGGTGGCCACAACATACGTATATTTATTGGTGGTTGTGTAATAAAATTAATTAGCCAGGGTCTAGCAGCAGTAAAGTGGCAATCCATAGTCTCTGCCTACCCTTATGGGATAAAGGCGTGATACTATGTATGTATGTATGTATGTAGCAACAGTATTACTCCAAATCAAAATATAAGATGTATGTCGTAGCTATAAGAAACCATGAGGACCTTCCATTGCCATAACATCCAAACCAGAAGTCGATTTACAACCAGATAATTATTAACTGATGTGTTGAGGCTATCAAAATAATGGCTCGGGCACAATATTTGAATAGCAAATATGTTAAAATATTATAATTAACAATACCATATTAAGGGACCGGACTACTTAGTTGGTCCTTCGAGGCGGATCTAATTATATATGGTAACACGTCTAATTTATTAATGAAGCTATAATTAAGTTTTTGATTTTTGTTTATGTGTATTTTATTTGTTAACTGCCTTGATTGATAAACGTAAAACATTTGTGGGCTAAACTACGGCTTTCCTTTCTATGACATGAAATACTTGCATCATGGTAAGACAAAATTATGAATAAATGTTACAACTTACATTACAGTTTGATTGAACACGACAAATACCAAACTTTAGTCATAAACTGCGACATCAAAACATTTACTTGAAGACTACATTGTAGAAACAACTATTTAAGCTGTTATAAAATAACGGTGTTTATGTTATTTACCATTTACCTGGAGTCTTCAATACTTTTTTATATTAACAAAAAATAAACTACTATACTTGTTCTCCGTACTCTGGTTAGTAAGACGTCAAAGCACAATCTTTACTGTTATAATAATCATGCTCATGGCTCGTTATATTAGATACATGCTCTGAATCAATTTCATATAACCTTCGATTAGTAATAGGCTAGAGCAATATATCATTTATCTGGTATCAAAGTTCATCAGATATGAATCATTTAGTTTTGTCTCTAGTTTTTGCTAAAATTTATTATGCGCATCTTTTATGTTAAATAGAGTTTTGGATTTAGAATTGGTATTTAGCTTTATTCTTATCCCGGAACGTCCACAATGCAGAAAAGAATTATTACAAAAGAAGTCGTAAGCAACCTAGTATCTTATATATTTGTAGCCAGTGTAACTACTGAACATAATAAGACTTAACATCTTATGTCTTAGGATAGCGAGCGTAGTGAAATACCAAACAATACTTTGTAATTCAAGGTATTGGATGGTGTTCCTACTGTTTATAGGCAGTCGTATCGCTTACCATCAGGCGAACGGCAAGCTCGTCTCGTCATACAAAGCAATAAAAAAATATATATCTTTAAAATAGTATACAAAAATATCAGAGTACAGTCATTAAACGCTAAGACACGAAATATTAAACTTAATAGTCATAACCCTGATGCAAATTCCGCCATAGCAATGTCACTTGTTTTTACACAGTATTTTGTACGAGAACAAAAAGTGCATAATCATAGCATTCATTAAGTTTGACGGTCGAGTCTATTGTCAGTATCACGGTTGATTTGATGCGGATGCTGCTACAGATATAGATATACTTGAAAAGATAACTTAGGCGGGAAATGAGTGACTTTTAATGGACGCAGTACGTAATATAGAAACCAATAGTTTTATTTAAAATTAAGAATTGATCGCAAGTATATTTTTATTCAAAATAAAAGTATATCGAAATAAAATATAACCAAAGTTATTATGTTAAGTAAGTTATTATGTTATTCAAAGACAGTATTACAATAGTATGGTTTATGACTGGTTTTATAGGATATGCGTGCTCATAGTTTTTTAGGACCGAATCAATAATTTCGGATATTGCTCCTACATCTTACACTTTACCTTTTTATTATAGAATTGATACGCATCAAGATTAACAGATCATTTCAAAACTTATCAGTTGTATTAGCACCGCAATTATTAACACCAACCGTCAATTCAATTGTTTGAACAAGAACGAGCAGACATCATAATGTGTTTGTCTAGACCGGGCACAATTGATAACTCTATCAATCACAGCTTTAATATTCATGCGGGCGTCATCGCAACCACTAAATGGCGATAGTGTTTTTTTTATTTAAGTGCTCGGGTCGCTGATGTATCCTTGGTGCTTGAACTCTCTTCTAAATTAGGCGTAACACCTCTAATGGATAATATTTTAGGTGTTATAGAAATTATATCATTGATAGTTATTCACCGTGTAAATGATAATTCCTTGTGTTCCATTCCATTCCTTAATTAAAATTAGTGGTAAGGTATGGAAATAAACGCATCCAGAGCTGGACAGTCAACACACTGCCTACACCGAATTATTGTTGTAATTTTTTTTCTATATTTAAAGGTGGTTTAAAGGCCTATACTGATTCGTCAGATGTGGAAGAATTTTGGTTGCTATAAAGTTAATTTGTGTTGTAAAAAGTATTTGGATATTAAGGGCATGATTATATTATATTATTACCTAAACTCTTAGTAATATTTTCTGTATTATTATTGTTGTGAATAATGCAAATACTTATGTATTTGTAATAAAAAATATGTTTAGACCACTGAATATTTTGCTAAGGATACATTTAAATTTCGTCTCCGGTATTTTTTATTACAAACATGCAAGTGAATAGTCACGAGTAAAAGTAGAGCAAAACATGACCGCCATATGATGTGGTGAGATTTTATTAACGTAGTTATGCTTGCGCTAAACATGAGACAATATTTTTTTAAAGTCGTCCTAGTTTTCTGATATCTTAGGTTAGCTCAAAAGCCGAATACTCAGAGCCGTTTTAAAAATGTAGGGCGAATCTATATAGAATATTGTATATTTGCGTTTGGTATTTTCACCTCAATGTTCCGGTTGCCCAGCTGTTCCGATCGCGGCCTGAATACCTTTCCCGGGTCTAACACTTTAATCTAGTTTTTATAAACTATAAATTGTATTTTAATAACCAAGGTCATTGAAAGAGGAAATAGATATGAGCAAGTTTGAGTATGCAGGGTAATGAGAATTGAAATCTACGTGGATTCATCCATTTTGATACTTTCGATCTAACTTTTATTACTTGCTAGTTTTGCTCGCGGGTCAGTCCGCGTGAAAGTTTTCCGGGATAAAAGTCTCGTATTATATTTTCCGGGACGAAATGGCTTATAGCATTCAGGAGTAATGTAGCTTCCAATTAGTAAATAAAATTTTAAAATTGCGTTATTAGTTCTTGAGATTAGCGCGTTCAAGCAAACTCTTCAGCTTTATATAAATAATAGTATATTTTTTAATAAATTTACAATTATTGCAATTATCAAAAAGATTTTGTATTTCTTCGAAACAATCATTACCATCTTATTCATTTACATGCCCTTCAATTTATCTCACGCACTTCACTTTCTTTTTAACATTGTATGACGCACTTCCCTTCTACATTATTGCCATATGTCCATACAATTAATCTTCCCAACACATATCATACGTATATGAAAATTTATGAAGATACTTAAAAGTTTGTTGGAAATACACACAGAATCCCCTGTACAGATTTCGATAAAATTTGCCAAACTGAAAGTCCACGTCCCAGATCAACTTGTTGGCTACGTTTCGTCCCGGAAAAGAACTCAGAGGGTTTTCTTTTCGTGAAAGATCGTACACGCGCGCAGAAGCCCCAGTACCTAACACCTTCTTTATCGTTTTACTAACACATGAACAGAATCACTAGACATCTATAAACACCTCAATGATATCACTATATGCAGATTTAACAATCGTGCCACACTTTACGGTTCACACGCGCTACATACTTGCGATTATTTGGCGCCGCGGTTTAATATCGATAAAGAGTTAATGTTAACAAAGTGCACGGAATACTTATTGCAGTAAAATTATATGGGAATGAATGTTCATTAGTTAGTACTCGTTCAGACTCTCACAGCTTGTGGCAGGGAAAGGAAACTTATTATATCGAAGACTGAAAGGCTAATTGGACGTAAGGGAAATATTTTTTCGAAAAAACATTTACTAGGTTATAAAAACATAGAAAAAAGCGCTGATTTTAAAATGTATGAAACTTAGTGTCGTAAAAAAATGTCGCTATTATTTAGTGTTGTATTTAGTTTTTTAATATTTGAAGAAGGCCTATGTCCAAATTATAGTATGATAGAGATATTTAGTTAGGAATTAACAGATAAATGAGCACATACCTATTCACACATAGGAATAATAAACGCTGCGACCAATCGCATAATGGCAAAGTGTGAGTTGTAATTTAACGTGCAAGGATGCCGGCGAGCGGCGGCCCCGATATCCGCTCCCGAAGAGAATGCACCATTATGTGCACTAAATGATCATTACAGTGGGGCATTGTTTCGTCAAACTGCTTGTGGAAATGTAGCAATACTGATGATCCAATTAGTAATGAGGATTCGGTTGTTGATTGGTAATGGTGATGCAAGACATCGCAAAGAAACTTGTCTTGAGAGTTTCTCATAAGCATTTTGATATATTTTAAAGTCTTTCAGTGTTTTGGCGTAGAAATCTAACCCATTCTATTTCAGAAGACTTCAAAGACCAAGGGAATAATTTTTACTAGGGGCAGGATGAGACTGATTAGGTACTATGGTTTCACAGGATAATGATATTATAAGTTTTGGCGTGCCACCAGTTACTAAGACACAGTAAAGTCATAATATTTGATGGCAACTTTTCATTAGGTGATACGACGATCTCTTTGTATCGCTTTGTTTTGGAATCTTTTATATTTTCTATAAAAATCTTCCAAAACTAAATGTTAACACAGGGTTCAATGCCTATTGAACTTGCAAAAATCCTGATTCTATCTTAATTCGAGTTTTATCCAAACCTGTTTCGTACGTGAGAATTTTATTTATCCATCGTATTTTTATATTTTATGCGCATTTAGATACGAAAGGTATTGACAATGCCCGGGGCGCAGGCCGATGAACCGACAGAAATGTAAAATCACAAAATTGATTCCTGCTTTGGGACAAATGTTTTATCAAATATTTGTTGAATTGCAGACAATTTTAGATTTTGTCAAAATCTACCACATATTTTTTTTTTGTATCAGATTTGTGAGCATATTTGTTAAAGGTATATTAATACTTTTTATATGTAGCTATCTTGAATTATGCCATACCGATTCATGCGTAGAAATAAATGTGAAATTGTCTAATCGAAATACTACCCAGATAACAGTAAACCAACGAACAGGCCAAAATTCCGGAACCCGTTTCGGACAAGGAATGCATAAACCTATTAGTAATAACGCAAAATGTCACGTAATATGGTGAACACTGAGTCAACGCGGCGCGCCTTGTTTCTTAACGTTCCAATGTGTAAATATTGAATATTTAATGGGCGCTATAAATGTCAATATTTTTATAATGACCAGATGACAAAATCATTGGCAGGACATCCTCTCATAGAGAGTAGAAATGTCGCCTTTATTTACAATGCACACTCCTCTACGCTCAAACTTTCATCTAAAGCTGAATTTATTATATCTAAAGCATCGATGATGTCCTGTCGTGATGCATTCTGATGGTTTTCACACTAATGACATGTTCTGACAATCTTTGACGGATTTGTGAATATCAGTCGTCTGACGTATCACAGTACAGCACTAGCACTTGCTCACTTACCTGTGATGTGGCGTTACATCTAACCTAGGCATTATTGAAACGAAACAGGTACTAATATGTATGTTTTAATTTCTTAAACGAAGCACAACACATACAAGATTTCTCTATTATTAAGCGTTACCTAAACCCTTCTAACGGTACAGCACTAATAGCTCCAGTTAGGTTTCAGAGAAATCACTAAACCAACTAGACCTATCGGAAAGGGAATTTAACTGTCTGATAATTTCCATTCGTTTCCTGACAGTATAAATAAAGGCGTTTATTGGGAACAAAATACTTTCTCAGGTAAGGACCGGAATGTCTAAGTACGTATTAAAAGGTTGTGGGAACCAACGTTTGAGGAAAATGCTAAGCAAAGTTTTTATCCTGGTTAAATACAATGCATTCTTGTAAGTACAGTGCTGTTCAAGTTAGTATGTTTAGTTTGAATTCGGGGGAAGACCGTTGATTCGAAATTACTGCTAAATGCAATTGTACGATTTACGAATTAAATAATTTCATGGGAAAACTATTGCATTTATTTCTAATGACTAATCATATAAGTTCAATTGTTTAAAAATATGATTCATTCTAGATCCATCATTAACCTGGCATTAGTGTAATAGTGTGACAATGTTATAAATTGCCATTATTACGTATTAGTCATCGTTAAACTCTGTCCATACACTGATACAGCAAAAGATTACTGCAAATGTTATCTGTTTCTTTACACCACGTATTTTGCACGTCTATAGTCAAAAATAACGACAGAAATGTAGTTTGTGTTTGTATGGGAGTCAAAACTCTAGTAACCCAGTCATATTAGGTGTTTCACCTCGGAATGAAAGATAATAAGCTGGAAATTGGTAAAAACCTTTGTTTTGTCGCCCTAGATATTGTCTCAAAAGTCACAAATGCTATCGTGTCCGCGTCTTATGATATTGAAGGTCAAAGGTCACAAAAAAGGTTTTTTCGCGAATATCTCGGTTCCTATTGCTTAAATGATATTTTCACCTACATCAAAGTTGTAGAAAATAAAATTCTCTACAACTTTTGTCTAAACTTTTTTTTTCTACGATCAACCGTTTTTGAGGTAGAGCGCGAAGAGTGCGCAGCGTACAGTCTATATGAGCTAATGCAGGGTCAAGCGTGAGTTTCGGTTATCAGTACGTTGTATAAAGTCAATTATTGACAAAAAAAATATATAATTATTAAGCAATGCCCATTATTTCTGTACTTAATATTAATTATTTATATTTAATTATTCAACTATAGTATATTATTAATTCTGGATTATCTATTTTAATTATATTTTAAAATAAAAAGACAGTAAGGAAATATATTTTAGATATACCTTTATTTATCATTAAATATGGCATGTAATACATTTATTAAAATGTGAGTTTAAATATTAAAATAATTTGTGAATCGAATGAAATTGCGAATGGAAGCTAGTTATCTTCTTCTGCGTCGTCTTCTTCTTGTTGTCGCTCTAAAATATCCAATTCATTGTCATCATCCTCATTATCGGTCATATTCATTTCCAAACCTTCTAGAATTTCAGGATCGTATGTGCTTTCTTCATCGGGATTACTTGGATATAGTGGAGCGTTGAGGCAAGCTTGTCCATTGCACTGGCCACAAGCTAAAGAACATAGTAGCCCTGATTTTCTGCATCCACAGCGGGAACCACAACCATTTTTGCAATTGCAAAATATTGTGTTTAGTAGTTCGGCTGGTGCTGGAGGTAATAACGTTGTTATGGGCTCCAGGATTTCATTTTCAAGTTTCCAGCCCCATTCTTGAGGTTCTAAGTTCTTCCCTAGCCACGTTTGAATCTGGTAGTAGACATGATTGATATGTTGACGGGCTGCTACACTTGTTGGTGGAAGTGTTGACAATTGTACGGGTTTATTTAGTTTTGTTAATTTGATGAATAATTACATATAAATAATTAATAATAAGTACAGAAATAATGGGCATTGCTTAATAATTAGAATTTTTTTGTCAAAATTGACTTTATACAACGTACTGATAACCGTAACTCACGCTTGACCCTGCATTAGCTGATATATGACTGTACGCTGCGCACTCTTCGCGCTCTACCTCAAAAACGGTTGATCGTATAAAAAAAAAGTTTAGACAAAAGTTGTAGAGAATTTTATACTCTACAACTTTGATGATAAGTGAAAATATCATTTAAGCAATAGGAACCGAGATATTCGCGAAAAAGCCTTTTTTGTGACCTTTGACCTTCAATATCATAAGACGCGGACACGATAGCATTTGTGAATTTTGAGACAATATCTAGGGCGACAAAACAAAGGTTTTTACCAATTTCCAGCTTATTATCTTTCATTCCGAGGTTGACCCCTTTTTTTACCTAATTTTACTGGGCTATAGCGTATTAAATTAATCTCCAAGGATGGCACTGGAGAAGTATATATTCCCGAATTTACAGAGTACGTTAATACACAGCGGCGTACTTAGGTGGTAATAACAATTAGTAGACGTATTGAAGTAACAAGTAGCACGTCGCTTTTATTGGGAGGCATGGTGTGACACAGCGCTCACGCACAACTCCGTACGTGCACTTACAAAACTGCGCAAGTATGTGTGTCCCTACAGAAATTTAACTTAAATCCTCTAGTGCCAGATTGTCTACTATTCATTAATATCTTTCATAGCGTTCATTCATCATTTGCTTCCGACAATACTCCATCCCTTCCCTTAAAAGCTACTCTTTCGGTTAAATGTTTAAGCGTTTTCTGTTATTTTAAACGTAACAGAATGTGACGTAGATTCGATTGCCTTTTTGTAAGGGATGACTTTGTTTTAGACCCATTTCAAAAATCTTTTTAAGATTTAATAAATATTTTTTTATACTATGAATTCAGTAACATCCTTTTTAAAATAATATTAATGTCAACTTCAAAAGCCACGCATTATTTTATACATTTTTATATTCTCGTTTTTAATAGGAAATGGAAAAGAGTCCCTAATTATCATCCCTCATTCTAAGGTTATCTTCATTAGTGGGACAATAAATGGTTCTTAATCTTCAACAATGAATAGAAATGCTTCCTAGTTTATAAATTCCTTGCACCCGGCCTTGCACCTGCCTAATCGATGCCAGCTGCAAGGGATTACATACCAAATTATATATCCTAATACTATTGTGAAAGTTTGTAAAAAGAAAGGCATAAACCGCTGAATAGAGTAGTATGAAGTTTCGGACATAGACAAAGAATTATAATAGACTATTGTATATCTTGGGAAGGATTTTTTTCATAAACGGTAGTATGTTCTCAAAAACACATTCGGCGAGGGCAACATATATCAATACAACTTATCCAAATTGGTAATTTTCGTATCATATTATATCTAACCATTCATTTATACATCATCCTCTCGTCCATTGCAGGACATATTGATGTCCCTTTCCCAGATGGTACCACCATTGACGATTGATGCCTTTATATATTTGTAGAAGAAATTATACCTTTATCCTATTAATATTATATGCGAAAGTGTGTGAAGATGGATGTATGTATATATGTTTGTTCCTCTTTCGCAAAAAAACTACTGAACGGATTTGGATGAAACTTTACAGTAATTTTGGTTATACATCAGAATAGCACATAGGCTACAATTTATAATGATTTTGTGTAATTTGGTTATAATATAACGATACAAACATATCATTAAGTCGGAAAAAAAATTATCCCGGAAGACATGTGGGAGAAGCCGCGAGCAAAAGCTAGTATTTTATAAATAAGCCACAAGAACCCTTTATCCCCACAATTTTTCGAATCGAACTGTGCACATGACATAAGCGGGTGATATCACACTGCGCTCGCTAATTCTAAATAAGGCAAGTTGAATTCACCTTCGCATCGAGTTTTTAAGGTGACATTAGACATTCTCTGGGACCTTGCTATGGTGTGAACGGATCTTTATGTCTGTCGAGAAACTGTTGTTTGTTTTAATCGGCGTAGTCTTTTTGGTCTTAGTTTTTATGAAATGGTGAGGAATGAAAGTCAAGATTAATGATATAGGCACAGGGTAGATTATTAGTTGGACCAGAAAGGCAAAGCATATCAGCTATATAAAAACATTGTTTTAGTAGACCGTTCGCAATTTTGAAACATTTTGACTATCAGTTACAGATTGGGCAATTTACACAAAATCTTTTGTTGATGCCAAACTGTCCGGTTTCTTACAAGAATCAAACTGTCGACCTGATGTTTAAATACTTTAGAAAACGGTTAAATCTTTTGCAACTTTTAATGCAGTAAATTTAGTGTCATATGCTATTATTACCAGATAGTGATGTAGTAAATAATGGTCGAAATACGTGATAGAACAATAAATTATACGCCTATGTTCCTCCTAACGTATCATTAGCATTTAACGTTTCTCTTGACTAAGAAGTAGATAATACCCAACGAGATTCCCATAGGGTCTGTTCGGGCTATTGATATTAGAGCAATTTATTTCGAATGTATAAAATAGCAGGTTATTATGTCTCATGGGAATGTTGTAGGAATAATGGGGAAATGGGTAAGGTTATTTTTAAATTATAGATCATTCAGCTAGGTTTCTAGGCTGTTTTATAGGGGCAGAAGGATTACTAAACATTTTTTCTGACCGGCATGACACCACAGTTGTATTACAAAGTACTGCATAACACTCATCGTAGTGAGACATTTGATTTTAAGCCGATGTTCAAAATTGACTCTGTGGTTCGATGGCAAAATAAGTCCACGGTTGTAGCTACAGAAATGTTGGGGTAGTGTACTAGATTAAAAAAAAAAATACTTTTGTTTTCTTTCTTTCTACTTGTACATTTGATCTTTTAATGAAATCCTGTGGTGGGCTCCACGGTACTCACGTGGGGTGGACACTGATTCCCCGGCCCTTCCTCTATATTTGCCTAACCAAGGGTCAGAAATCGGAATCTCGCATATATGAGAATCCAGTATTTCATTTATTAAAGTTTGAGTTCGGACTCTCATACCTGTCAGGTCTTTATTGATCTAGAAAACGAGTTTAAACTATATGGTGATAGAAAAACGCGGATACCATAGTTAGAAACGTGTACTAAGTTTTCACTTAGTACTTTCGCGGCGGAACTAGTCTCACTAAATAAAGAGGATTACATGTATGTGTAGGGTAATTTCTAATTTTCTAATACTGTCTATGGTTTTAGAAATTTTGCTTTCGTGCCACGAAATTATGGACCATAGTACGTGTCTAGTAGGGTGACATTTTGAGTGGATTTATTACCACAATTTGCCATAGAAGTCCCATAGCGAGTCGGTCTTGACTGAAAACAATAAGGATTAGGGAAGGAAAGTGGATATTTCGAATTTTATGAAACTATATACCCGATTAATTCATGCTATTATCAAAACTAATTACAACCGTTGATAATACTATGATATAAATATTGGCTGATTGAAAAAACCCTACCAACAATTAATTGATAACAAATCCACTAATTGCTGCACCAAAGCAATGAATCAACGCGTGAGTAATGCTTATGTAAGAACGCGGCTTTGATCTGTGGTGTTTTGAAATGTTTATTTTTAAATGTTCGACACGGTACATTGTTGCCAGGCCATTAATCATGAAGTCTTGGTTCTGGTGAATAGGTAAGGCCAGTGTAATTAGAACTACGATCGTTTTTTCGAATCTACCGGCTAGGGCTGTTTCACATAATTACTTGCTCACACGATTGCCCGATATTAAATATTTTTATGTGAGAAAGAGAGTACAAGAAATTAATACAAAAAATCGGATACTAACTACTTTTAGTGGTAACGGTGACGGAACACAACGTGAGGAAACTGACCTGTTTCAGACGTCTATAAGAATTTCAAAGGTATGTAAAGTCTGTCAACCCACATTAGGCCAGCGTGGTGGACTAAGGGCTATACCCTTTCAGTGGTAGAGAACTCCCAACAGTGGGAACGTAAGATAGGGCAGGTCTTGTGACTTTATTTTAAAACTAGCTTAATTTAAAAATACACACACACCATCACGCATTTATCCCCAAATGGGGTATGCAGAGGTGCAACCAGGACACCCACTTTTCGCCAAGTGTGTTCCGTCCCAGGAAGTTATAGGGGGCGCGCCTATCGCCATATCAGGCACAAATTCCAGATTCCGGGCTGATATTGAGCAGAAAAACCCAAATATCACTTTACCCAACCAGAATCGATCCCAGGAACTAAGAGCGCTGCCGTACTGCGCATGCAGTACAACTACGCCACTGAGACAGTCACATAGATACATTCAATTAAAACATACATAGATTTAAAAATACATATAAAAATATTTAAAAATGGAATCATACCCATACCCAGCCTCAAGACTTGCCGCCAGTAGGGATTCAGAGTGAGGAATCTCCTCAAAATACGTGCTATTACGACGTGGCTGATATAATTATTAACAGGATTATATGAGTAACGAGTAAAGTTATATTTAGCACGTATACTTAGTCTGGCCATAAATACTGTTACACTTAATTATAAAAAAATATTACATTTGAATTTCGAATCTGTCATTTTTATACGATTGTTCATTGTGTTTTCTCATTTTGGCGCCAATACATTGTAAAATATTTTGCGATATTAAAATGGTGTGGGGTGATAAAGAGAACCGAATCGCTGTGATAGCATTACACAAAGTAGGTATGGAGCCAAATGCAATTTTTAAAACTCTCCATACACTTGGTATTAGTAAAATGTTTGTGTACCGGGCTATTAATAGGTACAATGAGACCTCCTCTGTTTGTGACAGAAAAAGATCTGGCCGTCCACGTAGTGTTCGTACGAAAAAGGTGGTCAAAGCAGTAAGGGAAAGAATTCGAAGAAATCCTGTCCGAAAGCAAAAGATTTTATCTCGGGAAATGAAGATAGCACCTAGAACCATGTCGCGTATTTTAAAAGATGACTTAGGACTTGCAGCCTATAAGAGACGCACTGGCCATTTCTTAACTGATAATTTAAAGAAGAATAGGGTGGTAAAATCGAAACAACTACTGAAGCGGTACGCAAAGGGAGGTCACAGAAAAATTTTGTTTACGGATGAGAAAATTTTTACAATTGAGCAACATTTTAACAAACAAAATGACCGTATTTATGCTCAAAGCTCTAAGGAAGCTTCCCAATTAGTCGACAGAGTGCAACGTGGACATTATCCGACTTCAGTGATGGTTTGGTGGGGTGTTAGCTATGAAGGAGTGACTGAGCCATATTTTTGTGAAAAAAGGTATCAAAACATCGGCACAAGTGTATCAAGATACCATTCTTGAGAAGGTAGTTAAGCCCCTTAACATCACCATGTTCAATAACCAAGTATGGTCCTTCCAGCAAGACTCGGCGCCGGGTCATAAAGCTCGGTCCACGCAGTCTTGGTTGGAATCGAACGTTTCGGACTTCATCAGAGCTGAAGACTGGCCGTCGTCTAGTCCCGATCTTAATCCGCTGGATTATGATTTGTGGTCAGTTTTAGAGAGTACAGCTTGCTCTAAACGCCATGATAATTTGGAGTCCCTAAAACAATCTATACGATTGGCAGTGAAGAATTTTCCCATGGAAAGAGTGCGTGCTTCTATTGATAACTGGCCTCATCGTTTAAAGGACTGTATTGCAGCCAATGGAGACCACTTCGAATAAGCTTTTTATATTTTTAATTGTTTTATATTTATGTATTAAACTGACACACTGTAAAAGTAATAAATGTTATTTGCAGTTAACAATTTTCTTTTTTCTTTATTACAATATTTATGGCAAGACTAGGTATTTATCAATTTAATGGTAAACTAATAAGGATAAATGTTAGTACTATAGGAATATACGTCGTAAACTATGAACCTATAACAGCTGTAGGGGACAATGACTAATGCACTGAGATCGTAGTTTTTATTGGTAATTGTTCAACACTCATTCCCAATAACAACAACTGATTTGATAATGTTTATAATATCTCTTCCCATAGTCCGCCACTGAGGTAGGTACTTCGCAACTTTTCTTCCCATTGTCTACCATTGGTGGAAAAAAGTGGAGCACAACGGGTGAAGACAATATTTAATCCTTAAACTATACTTTTTTCATCTACTAGGTGGATAGGAAATATAACGTATTTTTATCTGGTTTGCCTATTGGGTTTTTCTACTCAGTATCAGCCTGGAGTCTAGATTTATTGTTTATTGCACGATATGGCAATAGCCTCTATTGCGTCATGGAACGGAATACGGCAGAATGGGTGCACCTGTTGCGCTTCTGCTTTCCCCTTCGAGGATAAAAGCCGTGAGTATGTGTGTGCCTCCAAGTTCTAATGTGTATATACTGGTGTAATTATTTATATTCGATAATTCGGCTGCGATGTCACCTGGTTATTCCTCAAACTATGAGCAAGAACCTTATTGGTAAAGTGCTTCATATTCTACTTTATTAAAGTGCCCTACGTTCCGAAATACCTAACCTGCAATACCTACCACGCAATCGCTCGCTCAATGTTACATACCATATAGTTTCCGCAACCTTGACTTCTCAGTAAGTATCACCCTTTGTTCCTTTTAGTTTCGTTAATCGCAATTCATTTGTTTCATAAAAGCCTTTGCATAAGAGTAACTTTGGATTTCATTGAAAAATATTAATATCGAAATGTTTATTGAAGGTTCGATCAGGCTCGATCAATTGGTTTTTAGATATCAAAGAACACAAAATGGCTTGATTCCATTCACTACGATGTTTTCACTCTATACCTGGTGGACATGTTTTGAAACATGAAATTTGTTTCAGATATATCTAGTAGATCTAGGATTCGCACGTTGAATTAGATCTTTAAATTCGGATTAATGTTCTTATACAACGGTAAGAAGAGTTAGTGAAAACTGCGTCGAAGGGAATCTGACTGCTGATTCAATCGATATGATGTCATTTTCTGTTGCGGATATTGCGAATGATTCATGCTGTATCATTGTTCCTACTTGTAATATTACGATTGATGCTGATTACATTCATACTTTTTACTAGCCTACAAAATACGTCCTAGGGTTTTTAATTTTGATCTAATACCACCGTGTAGGGGCTCTGGAAAGGTGTTGGATTCGAATCCCAATTGGGTGCAACTTCGCCTGGATTTGCATAGCTTTTGTGCCTCCAGAAATTTAATCTACGATTTACTGTTTATTTTGCTATTATCAAGTAAATCAACGCATATCTCTTTTAAAGATTCTCGGCGATAAGATATATTTAATGGTTTCTAAAAAAGGGTTTATCAAATGTCTAGAGTTTAATTAGCAATCTTTCAAATGACTAATCAACAATCTTGTTTCAACCTTTTCAACCTTACCAAATTGTATGAAACCGTCTTTAATTACCATAATATCGACCATAAAACAACCAAATCCAATCCTGGGTCCGTTGGATCTCCATTTTATATATTTTTTTATACTTTATGCAAAGGTGAGTGGACGCACCGAAAATAATGCCCACGCTCTTTCTTATTAATGTTTCACTTTTAATTTTAAACTCTGTGCTATCGGTTTAAAGTTTATATTCATTTGTTTCGTAGTTATTGAGAGTTCCGCATTGTATAGGTTTTGATCAAGCTATATTTTTATGGATACAGATAAAGAAACTTAGTAATTGTTAGCTTTGCGAGTTTGGTATATAATAATTATAGAAAAATCTTGCAAGTTCAGTGTTACAAGTAAAATAAATAAGAAGTGAGTTTGTAGGACAAAACGCTTTTGTAGCGTGAAGAAAATGAAATATTTAACTCCATGAGTTCATAGAAGCCTGTAACTAATAGTGGCACAATTTTATGATGATGATATAACATTACATACTTTTAATATATCTATTTAACGTGTTTATATCGAAGGACAGTTGGCGAAAAAATGTATAGTTTACATCTTTATTTCTACTTTTTATTCCGTAGTACTACATGAAGAATCACAACAAAGATTTTATTGAAACTTTAGAAAATAACAATATAGGTACATTAAACCCATCGCTTGTACTTTTTCGCGCCAACATTCACTTCCCTAATTACATGACCAGAGAATCTCCGGACCACACCGATTCATGTCTATTAGAATAAGTTTTTAGTTTATTTTGAATATAAAGTGCACGTTGCGTGGCGTGGCATGAGCGTAGACCATCGAGAAACCAGTTGGCCAGCTGTTCCGTTAGATATGTCGCTCCTCTCACTCCGAGAATGTTCATGATCTGTAGCGCGGAAGTATAATCGATTCTGCAGTAATCGATATTAAGGTAGAATCGATTGTTTGTTTTGATTTCGTATGTGTGCAAGTGGTCTGTACCGCTGAAATGTATAATCGACTCTGCAGTAATCGATATGAAAATAGAATCGATTTTTTGTTTTGAATTCGAATGTGTGCAAGTCGTAGAAATCTGTCGGCCAGCTGACAAATTGCATTGGTCAGTTCAAATTGCTTCTCTTGTAATCTGGTAACAGGTAATCTATAGCTTGCGCGTAGGTATTCGAATATAATTCGGTAGTTTAGATATCGATACAACAGAAGTATGATTTAGTATATATTTTTTTATTTTTGTTGATAAATATTCTCTGGGGTTACGAAGAAAGGCATTCATAGTACATTTCCTAGTAACTTGTAATATCGTATAGTTTATACATGTGCTACAAATTGTATAGAACCTATTTCAAACACAAAGATGCAGGTTTGGAGGAAGTAGCAAGTGAAGAAACCAGTCTACCATCTGTTCCGTTACAAACTTACTCGCTTCTCATGGCGAGTCGAGATTATAATCTGTCGCTAGTAACTGCCATTTGCGCGGAAGAGGTTGTTTTATAACCGACTAGATTTATTCAGTGTAGTTTGTAGCCATCGGTAGCAAAGTGAAATATTCCGAAAAGGAATCCCATACAAAATATAGGTATTAACTATACTTCGATTTTAGTCCACTATGTTACAAATATTATGTTAATAATATTTTAATAGTTTCTTAACATATTTTACAAAAGGGAAGACGGTAGGGATTTTGTTATATGGACTCTTCGCCACTGGTACATGATAATAGTAGATTAACAATCAGTGATAAATTAGCATCATGTTAATAAAAAGATTTTAGAATCGTTAACAAGCAAGCAAGCGACAAAGCAGTCTCATGCTTAATGGTAAGCAACGCAACCGCCCATAAACAAAACATGCAGTACCAACAACTATTGTACACTGTAAAATACGTGGTCGTAGAAATAGACAAAACGGACCCATCTAGACAGACCCTCGCAGACCTCGCAAAACCATCTAACACCAATTTGACATCCCATTAATTTTTATAAATATTATAAAAAAATCTTTAATTTGTGTAAATTCTAGGCAATTAACTCCAAATGCGAAATGTCATCATCCCGCCAACCGGTTTGGAGGTAAACAGACTCGTCGGATGAGTTTGCGTGATGTCATCCGAGAACCGAATTACGATTAAGACATTTCCATGGCTATACATATGTGATATTAGGTATTCAGTAATATTGAGGTTTGCGACATGACTTGGAAAGTTAATACTGATTATTACGTAATTGGCTTTAAAGTTTCTATATTAAAATACTTCTATACTATTATATAAAGCTGAAGTTTGTTTGTTTTTTTGAACGCGGTAATCTCATGAACTACTGGTTCGAACAGAAAAAGTCTTTTAGTGTTAGATAGCCCATTTATCGAGGAAGACTATAGGCTATAAAACATCACGCTATGACCAATAGTAGCGGAGCATCAATGAAAATCGATAGATATTTGGATGTCTCGGCATTAAATATAAATGTAGCTAAATGTTACATATTTAGATGTGAGTGCCAATGACGAGGATGTTGCGAAAGTAAACCTAACCGATTATATTAAACGGTAATAGATTAGCAAGAAAGTTCGTAGAAGTTATCATCTGCAAGCGATTTTTACAGTTTAATCAGTGACGGCAAGCTAACAAGTTTTGAAACTTGCAGAATTGCGGCGAGGCGGATGTGTATGGAATTGTTGATATATTCAATAGTATAAGCGCATCTAGAACTTGCACAACATATTGCGAGAATTTAAGTATGTTATGTTTCCCAACATTACTTGACAACGTTAGCATAATAGAAGTAACATTTCTCCCCAATGTTGACGGACATGCCAAACTCGATAGCAGCACGTGACGATTCAAGATAACAATCAGCGACTCGCGATTGTCACCTCACGTACGTCGTGATTGTTAAGACGGCAATTTGAAAAACATGTTTAAGGGTTATTGTGTTTATTTGATTCATTGACGTATATTCTATAGACACGAACGTCCATATAAACTATTTGTTCAACATCTGAACTAAAATGGCAACCAAAACGTCACTGTTATAACTTAATTATTCACTAACAAATAATTTTACTAATTTGACTATTATTTTTTATTCACATCCAGGTTGCACTTAGACTCGCGTTTTTATATTATGGATATGGAGTTTATATTAGGGATTTGAATGGATGACAGTTCAATTCAGTTGAACACAGTGAATGTTCGGAACGCCAAATCTAGTACGTAGTACATATATATCGATCATTGATTAATGTATTCAGCGGTTAAGATGACTTTGGCTGTATTATGTTCATAGATTTGGTGTTGTAAAATTTCCATATCTTTTATGTGCATTTGAAACGGCGGTAAAATGTTATCAATGCGAAAGTGTAGACACTTACTTTTATTTGAATGTTTGTTAGAATCAATAATAGCTGGATTGATTTTGATAAAATTTTGCACATGGATAGGTCAATCTATCATTATGTTACGAGCTATTTTTATTCCGAAATACACAAGTGGACATACAAAGATGGATATTTAAAAAAAGAGCTGCGGTCAAAGTCTATTATGTCAGTGTAAGGTTTGTAAGACAATTTTTCGTAATTATTTAGGTCATAGTTTACTGAGTTCAATGAAAAGCTATTTTTGTGTTAGTATAAATAAATTAACAAAAGTAACAAATGACTTTAAAATTAACTTGTTTATGGTCGTTTATTCTTATAGCAAATACCTTGGTGGCGTAGTTGTATCACGGTACAACTGCTGAGGTCTAGGGTTCGATCCCCGGTCGGGCAAAGTTTATGGAGTTTTTCGACTCAGTATTATTCCAGAGTTTGGAATTTGTGTCTGACATGTCGATAGGCTTGCCCCTATCACATCATGGGACGGAATACACGCGGCTGACAGTGGGTGCATCAGATGTGTCTCTGGGTAGGCAGAGTATAAAAAAACTAGTGTGTGTGCATGTCACATCGCATTGTCTATTTATTTTCACCAGACACGTGTAATAAAGCAGTAGTCACACGCACACACGACACGGATATGAATTCTTTATAAATGTATGCATAGAACGCAATGTATTGACCATTTACACGAAACCCTACGTTCGAATTGTATAGAAAACACGCTGGAATTGCTTCCAAAACATGTCTGTCAAGTGACTCGAATAATAAATCGGTGTTATAACAAACTTCACTGTAAAGGCACGTTCATATTGTATTGAATAAACGCGCGTCTTTTATTGTATGAAACACGTGTAACTCAGTATTCTTCCATAGCAATTTGAATCCTTTAGGAATGTCACAAAGAATATCGTTTATATTTAATTTTATATAAAATGTAGCCCTTATTTCTCAGATTAAATAAAGAAGCAAGGACCATCAACATTTCTAGAAGAGTATTTTTTGCTTTTTTTTATTGTAAGTGTTATAATATTAAATTGAGTAATCATTACAAACGATCCAATGGTCCTAAATAAGAGATAATTATATCAGTCCATCGTTGTGACGTGTGCAATAATATTGGTCTGATTACTACCAAACAATAACGAATAACTTATTAAGTCGTAACTGTTTGAACATGTTCAGTGTGCATTAGCCTTAACAAAACAACTGCATAATGTTACGTTGTTACCTAACGTTATGGCTTTGTTCTGAGTATTTGTGTGTTGTTTAAGTTGTTTTAACAAGTTTATGAATACATTATGCTTCATGAAACTTAAAATTAGAAGGTTTACTTGAAATTATGTAAAGAGTAATGAGTTAATTAATGAATTACTTTGATATTTAGATATTTTAATTAGCAAAATATATTTTTACGCTCTTTAAAAGATCTTTGCATAAATAATGTGATATAATTAGAATAATTAATAAGAAAGCTGATTCATTTTTTTATTTAGTAAGTATATACATTCTTAAACTGGAATACATGTACAATTTTAATCATCACAGATTTATTTAAACTTTCATCGTAAGTATATTAAGGTTGAAAATAACCTAACATTTTCGGTTTGACTGGATTGCCATTTAAAACGTGTTAAAAAAATTATCAAATGAGCTTATTGGCGGTAAAACTTTAGTAATTTAGTTAAGCATACCGGCATAACTCCATCTATGTTTAACCAACTTCCAAAAAAGGAGGAGGTTCATAATACTTTTGTTGGTATTTTTACGGGACTCAACGCCATATATGCATTAAATATCTTTAGCACTCCCGTTACCATGTAAAGTACAGTAATTTTCTGATAATAATTTAAAAATAAAAGCACCATTAAATGAAAGCAATCCAATGAAAATAGTGTGTACTACATACAATGTTAAACAGCGATAGCCTAGTTGGTTGTGGAACGGACTGCCGAGACTAATGTCCGCAGGTTCAAATCCCAAGGGCATACACTTCTGACTTTTCTAAAGTTACGTGTGTATTCTTTGTGAATTATCGCTTGCTTTAACGGTGAAGGAAAACATCGTAAGGAAACCTGCATACCTGAGAAGTTCTCTATAGGAATTTTGAGGATATGTGAAGTCTACCAATCCGCACTAGGCCAGCGTGGTGGACTAAGGCCTAATCCCTCTCAGTAGTACTAGATGAGGCCCGTGCCCAACAGTGGGACAGTATATAATACAGGGCTGATATTATTATTTTATTATTATTACTTACAATGTTAAGATATTTCTTAATTCTTTTCTTTATGGAATCCATGTTACCCACAACACTACACCACCGCCTCTGACTCAACACTACAAGTATTTAATCACTGATTCCGATAGTTATGTGTAAACTAGATAACATAGATATGAATGGGTTTGTTTATTTTTCGGAAGTATTGATAATGAACAAAGCATTGTGGAAGAGTGGACATGTAACACTTATGAATGCTTCTAGTACTTTGTGATTTTAACGTTTGATTATAAAGTATTATAGTTAGGTTTTGCTCGCGTCTTCGGCCGCGTGAATGAGTTTTCTATATATTTTCCCGGGATAGAAAGTAGCCCATATCCTCTCTGAAGTCTTGAACTATCTTCATACCAATTTTCATCGATACCTATTGAGTAGTTTTTGGTTTTACCGCGTTCAGACAGGCAGACAGATGCTAGGAGGCCTGTTTTATAAAATATTTTTTAAGAGATACAATTCCGTCACACATGATTGTAGCGCAACTTTAACTATTTTCGCTGCGCAAGGAACGAAGCCTCTTAAAGGAATAATTTTTCCCCGTTTTTGCAAAATTTTTATTGATGCTCTGCTCCCATTTATCACAACGTGTTTAGTTTTTGCGGATAGACATAGGGCCGTTGTGATTGGTTATTATTGTTGTATTTCAACATTTGCCAATCACAACGGCCCTACGTCTACGCACTGTGAAGACTGCCATGCCGTCAGCACTGAGAAACAGACTTGTTATCACAGCCTTACTCGATCGTTAGATAAAAAACGTTTATGAATAAGGGGGTTAGTCTATAGCATCCCTCGATAAATGGGCTATTCAACACTAAAAGAAATTTTCAATTCGAAGCAGTTGTTCCTGAGATTACCGTGTTCAAACAAATAAACAAACAGACTCTTCAGCTTTAATAATAGTATAGAAGTATAGATATAGGGCAATTACACAAGCGAATTGCTCAAGTTCATTGACATGATAATAATTCCCATTAACTTATGACTTGAAGGAGCCAGCTGCCGACATTAAGATTAAAAATGGTAACATCTGTGGCAGTCTTATCTTCTAATCGCTGTCCCTCTGGCTAATTAACGCGCAAGATAACTTCGAATCGTGAGATTTTAGATTCAATCCTGCTTAGGTTTCCTCGATAGACACAACTGGAGAATACAATCGATGGATTAGTTCATTATCCTTGCATACCACATCCCATAATAACCTTCAAACAGCCAGCTTAAACGCAGCAATAACACCAAAATAGACGTCGATAAACGATCAATCGAGCGGTGCATTAAAGTCCAAATTCCACTGACGTTCTAAAATTATCAAGAGTTAGTGACCTGTACGTACTGCAGTTTTGATTTACTGATTTTGTAATTCGCAGAACACTATGTTATGAGCATAAATTATGTCCACTGACAATTGACAGCTTTTGGAACCTAGGAAAGAGCTGGAAAGTGGCATGAAGGAACGTTTAATCATGGCATATTTGATGAGGTAACTCTTGGAACCCAGGATTTATAGTACGGGAAGATGTTACTAAGAACTGTACAGGTTTCTTTGTTTCATTGTGATATTTCTGAGAAGCTTTCTTCCAAAGTATAATTTGATACCAAACTGTAGTTAATTATTGTGTTATTTGACGGCAATTCTGGGAAGCAGATATATACAAAATTAACCAATTAGAACTAAATGGTTAATTTTGTATTTAGACTGGAGTATACCAAACGAAAAGCACTTGAATTTAAGAGGTAAATCGATAAATAATCGTAAGTACATCCATATTGAGGTAAGAGAATTAAAAGTACTACGAAATATTACTGGAGATTACAATTGACCGACTTTAAACCACCTCATTGATTTATTTGGCTAATAAGTGAAAGCTTCAATAAAAATAATTCAAGTCACCATGGGACGGTAAATCAATTGGCCTCAAGTGGCGTTAATCAAACGCGTACTTAAACAATGAAGTTAGTCGGACGTGCCGAAACTGGCCGCAGATGGTCTAATGTAGCTTACAAACGTGTCGATATTAGCCGCAGTTTGGTCCAATGATTGCGTAAGTTATGAAACGGTGTTATTTGCACATGTTTTTAGGTTTGATAGTAATCATTGTCTTTTATAATATAATAGATTTGTTTCATAGTAATATTTGTTTCATTTTCTCTATAACAACTTTACCGTAATATTTAATAAATAATCAAACACATTTTCAATCTCTATTGTATTCAGTGTAATTGACAGATTTGGATAAAACAATTATTGAAAAGGTACATACATATCCTTTATTTGCGATAAAGTTCTGTGATACATTTATCGCATGCGTGGGAAGTTAAAAAAAGCTATGATTTTCTATGTTTACGTGAGTTTTCACGGATGGAACTGAAGTGTTGGTCGTCCGAAACCATGAAGGCTGCAGTTTTCGAAACTACGAGACATAATCATAACACGAAAACCACGAAAAATAAACGGAATTGTTTTATTTAAAAAAACCCTTGCGTTTTATTTTTCCGTAAATATGGTGTAGGGAATCATGATCTCACGGTCCAGCTGCGGCATTCACTGACACTGGATCAATGAAACATTACATGAACATGTCCACCCAAGCGTTACATGTTACAATTGCGTTAGTATACATTACACAGCGCTAACTCAACATCATTTTCACTTATTAATCTAGCTATAATAGTCGGATTTAGACCATTCTAAACCTTATTATTTGTAGGATATATTGTATATTCGCCCGGATAGCGACCACCGTACACAAGGCGTTAAAATCCGCCATAGTCGCCTATGTAAGTGTCGCGTTCCGGGATCAGTCTGTATATATAGCTCTAAAAGGCCGGCATAATTGTGTCGACTGTCGAGGGGTAATCATCTCTCGTCAGTCGACATTCTATTGAACCCCACTCCAGTTACCATCAGCTGCAGTGGGGTCACTTTGCCATGGAAGTATAAAAATATAATTCTTTATACAAATTATAAGTTATTTTGCATCAGTTTTAGTATAATCTTTTGTTTTTATTGTTAATACTAGGTCCAATGTTAACGTATTTAATCCGCCTTTTCCTTATAAGTTCTAAGTACAGGGGATTGATCAGGTAAGTGCTAATAATATACTGAATATTGTACTAACAAGTCACGTAATACATAAAATCATTGAAAATATATTTATATCTATTCTAGAAAGTTATGCAAGTTGTAGGGGATATAATTTATACCATATATCGATAAACCAACACTAGCTACATCTGGTTTTTACATATTATTTTTAAACAAAGCGATATATAATTGGAACGGATATTGGAAGTTAACATATTTTTTAGGGTAAACAAAAAGGGTAAATTACTAAAACTATTTAGTCTACCTTTTTAATACTTAAAGATAAACATAACGCTTTTTTACAGCCAAACGGTACGCATTGATCTCATCCGGTCCCTATTTAGATCTCAACAAGTGTGAAACTCGCACATGGCGATCGTAAACACGGGAATCGTCATGAGAATCGAACTGTGAACCGTCGCCGATGAGAGATGAATGCACTGCGTGACTGACGTTTCCTTTACACTTCCCTCTGGGTATTTATTATGTTTCTCACTGCTCATTACGATATTTTTATATGTTAGTCTAATGAGGTTTGGTTTTAGGTATATCTTAAACTTACCTTTTTGGTGCGTTTTGAGCGTGCATTTGTACATTTAATCGTAAATTGATGTTCGATTTATTTGCGTAAGTTTACGATATGCTTTGCACACAATAGTATATTTACTTGTAATAGTATATTGTAATAGGAACTTATAATATTGACTTTATTGGAGTTCTTTTTTTGTAAGGCATCATAAAAAATATAGTTTGAATTTGAATTTCGGATTATAGTTTTTTTTTAAACATTTGGATCGAACGATATTCTTAATTTTATTTAAATACATGTCTGATACTGGCAGATGCGCAAACTGCGCCTGGCCAAAGAGAGAGAGAAACAAAAACATGCTCTAAATTCAAATTATATAAACGAGCAGTAAAAGTTACAACATAATTAACTTGCGTAGATAATTAATATGAACTTAGATATTACGTCACTACAGTTTATAATTAACTGCAGTGATACGTTATCGAAATGACGTTTACAATCGGAATATAGACAGACTATAAATAGGATGTCAGATGCGCAACATTGTCGTTGGCGCCTAACATAATGTATCCTAGGTCTTGAATGAATGACCTTATGATCTTTAGGCATATGAATAAATTAGATGTGTTTTGAATTAAAACCGGCACTATATTTAACGGTCAATGATCTAGTAATTTTATTCGATACTAGCTTTTCCTCGCGGCTGTGCCCGCGTGAAGGAGTTTTCCGGGATATTTTTTCTCCTTACTTGATATGTATCATTATATTATGACCAAATTACACAACATCATTATAATTGTAGACTATGTGTTATACTAATGTATAACCAATATTACTGTAAAGTTTCATGCAAATCCGTCCAGTAGTTTTTTCGTGAAAGAGGAACAAACATTCATAAATACATCCATCCTCGGAAACTTTTGGCATTTATAATATTAGTAGGATAATACATAGTCTAATAAAGCAAATAATAAACCTTGCTAGTATAAGAAAAATATGGAACGATTTTTTTGTACTGACAACTCTGAACTGGCGTACCAAAAGCAGATTATTTAATTTCCTGGTCAGGCTAGTATACAATCGGCATTGTAGACGCCGCGCAGACGTCATATTTTTCCTGAGAATATACTTTACTATGATACCGAGTTGGTGAAGTCAGTGAAGCAACTGTACTGTTTAAGACAACAGCGTTTGCGCAACATCGTAGACTTTTTTATTAGAAGCCCGATCTTTAAGAAACTTGTACAAAATTTATCGTATTACAATTAAAGTAACATAAAACGATTGCATCTAATTAATTAAAATCAAACCAATCCCACGTTGATTATTAATACATCGACATTAATGGCTTACATGAGATTGCGTTTAACGAGTATGTGGAGCGATGTGACCGGCGCGGCGATGCGCCTTCCGCTGCCGTAACACTCGTACACTCGATCACAATGTGCATTCATAATATCCAGGAGTCGATCATTTCTACTTCTAAACGATATAATATATGTAGTATCATTAACAATAACGCAGTATTTTTCAGTGTCTTTTTTATGTTATCAATGCTCTGTATACTTGTAATTGGCTTGCATGTTTGTAGCATTGTATTATTATCCTATTTCATGTATGTTTAACGTATAGTGTAACATAAAAATAACGAAAAAAATGTGTCGTAAATATTTCAATACGTAGGACTTCAAGTACAACAATGCCTACTTATTAAGGTTATTTTAAAATTTCGTTTTTATCGTAGCAATAACGGATCAAGATATAAATTAATGTGCATTGGATCATTACGGTTAACAATTCTGCTAAATTGTTTTCGATTCTCATGGGAACATTGGAGGCATCTTAAGTCATCTTAAATACCTAATAATATATCTTGAGGGTACTGAACCCAAGGACTGGTGCCATTTGGTAGCCCACTTAGCCTCAGGTCGTTAAAAACATGCAAATTCTGACGTGTTTTATGGAAAATACCCACGAACAAAATGATATAACATTAGTTTCTCGTATGAACAGATGGAATCATAGTTTATTATATTTGTGATATATTTATATCATATGATTAGTATGTTAAACATTACATTAGCATATGTAAATCTAATGTTAATATTTTAAATTAATAATCGGAAATCGAAAAGGCTCTTGGTAATAACAATCAATGATGACCATTTTAATATAGTTTTTATACATTTTTAGGGCAGTCGTATGTTTATATTTATATTTCAATACAAATAACTTGAAAGTTTTTTTTTTTTTTTTTTTTTAGTTCTACTAATCTAGTCGATAACATTAGAAACAAACTCTAAATTTAGAAAATAAATAGTTAAGTACATAAAGTTAATATTTTAGCACCAATATGTTATGTAATCTAATTTTTTTCTTACCAGAACAAAAAGAAAGTTGATAAGAATTCATTTCGTGCTGTGACAGTGAAGTTATAATTGGACATTTCAAAAACCGCCAAGACCATATTCCATTCAAATGTGATCTACAGATATTAAATCTACAATTTTATGTTAATTAACTCTAATGCATTTCATACAGCAAATAGCGAGGTGACGACAGCTTTCACTGCTCACGTAACCAGATGCCTTTAATTTGGTTTAATAAACGGCTAATTTAATCTCATGATGAATATTTTTTGAAGCTATTGTTTCTTATTCAATGGTTTTAATTAATATTAAGTTATTATTAGACGGTGGCGTAGTTGTATTAGGATACGACTGCTGAGGTCTCAGGTTCGATCTTCGGGTCCAGCAAAGTGATATTGAGTTTTTCTCTCAGTATCAGCCCGAAGTCTGGAAATTGTGCCAAATATGGCGATTGGCTCGCCCCCTATCACATCACGGGACGGAATACGCACGGCGAAGAATGGTTGCTTCAGTTGCGTCTTTGCGGTGGTTTGGAATGTTTTCTTTATATATTTTTATATGTACAGATGTTTTCTAGCTAAATATAAAAGTAAAAAAAAAAATAACTTTCAAAATAAAGAAAGAAAATATTTGTATTTTTCTATCTCTATTATATAAAGTTGAGAAGATCGTTTATTTTAATGCAATATTGTAACTTATAATTAGAAAAAAACTTATCGTTATGAATTACCAGGAGATAAAAAAAGCTGAACGTCATCGCAAAACATACATCCTCACATATTATAAATCAAAGTCCCCACCGTCTGTGTTTAAACGCGATAAACCTCAAAACTACCGAACGGATTTTAATGAAATTTGGTACCGAGATAGTTTGAGACCCTGGGAAGGATATAGGCTACTTTTTAATCCAAAAACTCTCACACGGGCAAAGCCGCGACCAAAGCTAGTCATATAAACATGAAATTGTTTAATTGCAACAAAATAAATATTTGATGTAAAAGTTGTGTACTAACCATTACCTAGCTACTATAAATATCAATCGTTGCGCGTACTCATAGTAAATGAATGCATGTTTACATAATACACTTCACATCGATGTACTAAGAAATTATGCATATTGAACGTTATTTTCTTACTTATGTTTGAGTTACGTTATCGTAGATTTTCCTTTAGCGATACATCGAAGACTAATGTCGCTTATGTCTAGAGGGTTAAAAGGCTTCGAAATGTATATTTATACATATGTATATTTATACATTCATTACTCGTTTATTATAGTTTAGTATACTTACTTAAACTTAAATCCACAGGAATGATGACGAATATCAATTGTATGACTTAGGTGTTAGATTATAAAGTACTTATGTAAGCAAAAAAGTTTAGTAGGCGTTTTCACATGTTTGATAGCAATGCGGTGAACCGTACAATGGAATTCCGAGCCAGTGGGTCATGACGTCGCTTTTTTTCGGTACAGACGGATCTCGGAAACTGTGAGAGTAATGAGTGTATAGTGAGATCTGTAGGCAGGTTTTTAGTTCAAGGACCATAAATATTTTAGAAATTTAATTTCTTTACTGGTTCTCTTGCGGGCGCATATGCTATGCGTGAGGCAGGTGATTGGACGAGGTGTCGTAGTTCTCTTATTATTTTGGGGATAAGTATAGTGGGTTGATAGTTATCCTGGTAAATTTGACCAGATATAGGTACCAAATTCAGGAAATGGGAAATTAAAACAAAAATAATTAGCTTTATCTACTCAGTCTGCAGTATTCATTGAAGTATTTGATAGAAATGAAATAGTAAAAGGCAGGCACATGTTTTTTACATACTTATTTTACATCTTATCCTACTTGATAAATGTATCAATTTCTGGTAAATGACCGCAATTACTACGGTATTCCGTTAACATAAAGGTCGATGGAAGTAACAGGAACACCACAGCAAAGGAATCAGGTATGCGTGAATATGTGAATGCGGTATGTTTATGTGCTGGGAACGCTGATCTAAACTGTACGTTTTTTATATTGGGTATGACTGCGTCGGTGGCTTAGTTATGCGTACGCGGTATCAGTAATTACTGTGCTGAGTTCTAGGGTTCGAATCCCGGGTGGGGTCAAAATAGCTATGAATGGGCTTTTACAACTTAAAAACTCAGTCGCAGCTCCGAGTCAGTTGGTCATGTGTTAGCCCCGTTCCTCGGAAAACTTGTTAAACCATTGGGTGCAGTGTCGGACCTCTCTCCGGTCGTGTCGGATTGCCGTCTCACCAGACTATGAGAGTGGAGGAACAGAGAATGCACCTATGTATTGCGCACACACTTTGCATTATAATTTCTCCTGCATATAGCGCTGATCTCCGTTGAGATTGGCTGCCTTCGATGAAATTCGGCTAGGATAGATTTGAGAATGAACCGCTTGTGAGATTGGAAATTGGAATGAAGTTCATCGCAGAAATACTTTGACTTCCTAGGAATCTATCTATTTAGATAGATAGATTCCTGGATTAGTCTAGGACTTTCCTTAGTTTTTCGAATTGGATGTTATGATAGATTTCGAATTGTATAAATTCAGACTTAAGTTGCGCACTATTTCGAAGAAATGGTTAATGCCAATGACTTTCCTTTTCATTTGAATGAAGACACGCGCAGATAGAACTTTTATACACTTAGAATTTAAGAATTACAAATTTAATAAATACTTAATTTCTTTGTCACTAGACAATATTTAGGAATACGTAAGGATATAATCGTCGGGATTTTTCCCATGATGTCGCAGATAAACACATCAGCTGTAAGCTGTTATCATTTAAAGATTTACGAGATATTCGCGAGATGAAACTCGTATCACTCGAGATAACATCAATAAACTAGCGCAGTATTGTTGACAAAGAAAACATACACGGCGCTAATATAATTTTGCTAACATTTTGTTTTATCTTTTTAAAAGAAAGTTTTTTCTCTGCTTTTTATATGCAGTATTGTCTCTGCATCGTGTTTAATTAATTTCCTTTGCGTTTAACAGAGCGTGAATTAAAAAACAAAAGTTTGTGGTCTGTGATGTGATATTTTTAAAAAGGATAACAGACACCACGAGTAAATATTTACCTTTATTAGTGTGGATTTCGGTCAATTCCCTTATAAAGAGGTTCTCCGAAAGAATGTTGAACAACTTTCAGACCAGTGAAAGTATCCTTGGCGCCTCTTAATCTGATGCATCAAACACAAACAACAACACACTGTGATCACCACTAACACTATATTTATGTTATCTAGCACGTTTCACCGGGACCTGATGTGTATTTGCGAGCGATCACGAATACCGCGGTCACTGTACGCGCGACCACTCTGGTGCGGTGCGCGGGAGTTAGTGAGCGTGCGGCGCGAGCGGCGCCCTGTCGACAGTGTTACCAACTTTCCGAACGTAGTCTGCTTAATTTTACTATGTTAGGTAATAAATTAATGTATTTTTTTTATACTAAATGACCAGTCGTAATGGATAAGTTTTATGTTCGTCACGTTTCTATAAATGGTTAAAACGTGTCGTGTTTGTCGTTGTCGTGGTTTGTGGAGAGATTTAATAGAATAAGAATTTTACTTAAGAAAACTATTACTGATAAATAATCCTAAACACATAATAAAACCTATTTGCGTTATATAAATTTGTTTTTATCATACAGTTTACAAATGTAATACATTTAAAAAAAATATTCAAACATAAATTAATACCTATTCTGAATCAGCAATGGGATTCCTTGTATAAATTTCCGTTCAAATATATTTTTAACAAAATGTATGACTACATTTTACCGATTATTTTCGGAATTTCATGAACTAGCAACACCTGCGCATAGGCACGGACTTTGCGCTTGCATGGAATGCAATCTCCCTCACTCTCTCAAGCACACGTTTTCTCCCATCCACAATATTGTCTCGTTTCCTCACATTTATGAATGGTTATGCTCCGTGCCCAATAACTACGAGTCCGTTGAATTTTTTCTATAAGTTCTTTTTTTGCTGCCAAACCCCGCAAGAGTTCTTTGTTAACTTGACCTTAGTTGCACATTGCGATGTTTTGTAACGTTATGCATTGTTTACTGCTAACGTATAAATACTTAAAGTAATTGTTGAAAATGCTATGTGATAAAATGCGGATATGAACTTAAATATGTCTTTGCTAGCAAGCAAATGCTAAATACTCTTACCCTGTTGTTTATTTTAAATCTAATATCACATTAATATTTGCTAAAACGTTGAAATCCTAGTCCTATACCATTCTCTTTTTAAAAATAATGTTGCCATAATTTAAATAAAATACTTTTTTGAAAAAGGAACACGTATCATTCAGAGTAAATATGGCAGAAATATATGTGATGAAACTATTTGAAACAAACGCGCGTCTAAAACAAGTTTAACACAGCGCGGCGTCACGATTGCGTTCCCGTTATAATAGGCTAGATGAATAGCATAGCAAACAGTTATTTTATTGTGCACTCTGAGATGTGCAATTAGTGTTTTGTCTATAAACATAGATACGCTTTCCCTGTGAATATGGGAGGTGAGAGAGACAAAACGATCATGTGGCCAGTAGTTTTTAGGAATTTCGTTTGGTCAACATCCGCAGTCAATTGTAGGGCGGAGGTCCTATAATTTTAGTCTTCATAAACGTTAATAACAAATCAACTGACCTTAAAAAGTACTTGGGAGTACAATAGTTTTCTTGTTAAAGATGTCATTTTCATCAACGAATTGACAACTGTAACATATTGAATGACATTCGTACAAGCCATTGATGAAACGAAACATTGAAACAATTCATTGATAAAACGACAGAACATAATTTTATAGCTCCATAACTACTTTAGAATTATAGACAAGTTCAAGATTTTCCTCGAAAGCTTACTTGCAAACATATCCAAATAAAAACTCATAAAGCCCATTGACCGTGAACTTGAAGTCTAACTAACACTTATCCTATGTCCAGACAGATTTCACATAGCATCCTGGATGTTGAGCCACAAAAGTCTATAATCTCGATATAATTAGCATTGTTGGATCGCATTCACGGTGGCCGCTCGTTAGTGCGATGCTAATCTCGCGCGTGTGCAAACAAAACTGAGGAGGATGTGTTGAAATCGAGCGTTTTATTCAGCCAGTTATACTTATTTAAAGTAGTTTGAATATTATAATAGTAATATTATAAAATCAGTAATATCTTATATATATATAAGAATGAATCCCTATTTCCCTTGGTCACACCATCACGCGTGAACGGCTGGACCGATTTCACTATTTTTTGTTGTTGTGTTTGTTATTGTCACGAGAAGGTTCTTATGAAAGAAAAAATTCAAAAAATTGCGCAGATAACTAGAAAATTTAAGAAAACTTAATGAAAATATTAATTTTATATAACTGTATTTTTTTTTAATAACTGTCAGCGATTGACAGAATGCGCACTGCAAATTCATAGTTAACACGGGATAACATCTGTCGGGTCAACTAGTACCAAATAAACTTCAAGTATTTAGTCTTCTATTTATTGCCCTGTTACAGCCTGATTCCGGGAAATTAAGACGCCGAGTTTTCTTTAAATCCATGTTTTATCAAAACCCCAGAAGGAATTGGGAATCTAAGAGCATTGCTCTGAGCATTGAACAGGTGGTGGTTGTTAAAATAACTACAAGATTATTCGCATAACAATATGACACTAACAGCCGTTTTCAATAAACGACCCCAATCTCAATCTTAAATCCTATTCCGAGAATGAACCAATCAAAATAACTAATTTTTACGCATGTCAAAAAAACCTGAAATCGTTTACTGAAAATGGCGGTAAGTCACATTTGGTAGATTTAAAATACAGGGCCCTTATTCTGTATGATAGTGTAAACGCGTAACGCGGCCGTGTCATGTTATCTTCAAGAAATGTGCTGGAAATGGTATTCTGTAAGCCAAATTTCTATAGTCCTAAACATGATGCGTTGTGTTACGTGCTTGTTACACACTGTCAAAATAACGTGCGGGATAATCTAGAAATTAGTCATACACTTAGCGCCAGACTGTCCGGTCACATCAAATTAACGAATGTCATAATAATCCACAAAAACCATTTCGGTCACTAACCATTTGTGACTCATCAATGCATAATATTTTCATTGTGAAAGGTAAACTGCATTGGTTAAAGTAAACAAAGTAAGTATTATAAAACGCAAGCGAATAGTGCTGTGTTGTATTTCAAGGAAAAATATATGCTATTGGATTTTGCTTTGATAACATTTATGTAGAACGTGTTTTTTGTCAGTTGGTTCATTGATTTATACTATTCGTTATATTTGTATGAACTTATATAAAGACTACTATAATAGTGTTTTTTTTTTTTTTACAAAGGCACAGCAGTGTCCGCATTTCTACTGATAGTAATTGGAGTGGGGTCCAATAGAATGTCGACTGACCAGAGATGGTTACCCCTCGACAGTCGATACAATTATGTGGGCCTTTTGGAACCGGATATACACAGGCTGATCTTAGAAAGCGACACTTACGTGGGCCACTATGGCGGGTTTTAACACTTTGTGTACGGTGGTCGCTATCCGGGTGGATATAAAATATATCCTACCACCAGCAAAGATATTATATCTTTTATAATACAGGATACTTTAAATATATTGTACTAGATATATAAAACAAGCAGCTTATTCAACAAATAAGCAATGAAAACAAAACCATGGGACAATACTGTTTTTCCTCAAAACTACTGCAACGAAGCATCAAATTTCGTTGGATATTTACTCAGCTTTGCAATAGAAAATTTGACACTACAATCGACATTCGATACTTATAACCACACGTGTAAACATACCAATATTTGGAAAGAGTAGGTTGGTCAGTGGCCACGTTATACCAATATTTGCCACTTTCATCAACTGGTTTCTTCTTATGATTAACACTTATGAGAAATAGGAGTGATGCGTGAAATAAGGTCGGATACGGAATGACGTCCACTCTATTAATATTACTAAAATGTATCTATATATTTGAGTAACTTGCTGATTTTTTTGCGTTTTAAAAACAGAACAGATTAAAGAATAATTTAACGGTTAACAAACCTTTTGCCTTCACCATTAATGAACATGTTCTGTCCGATAAGCATGTATTCAACAGAATACGACAAAGATTAAAATATTAAAATGAAAGAAATATAAAAACACAAAATGTATGGGTGTTGTAAATATTATTGATAAATAATTAAAATTATCAGCGGTTATGTTGAACCATTTCCTATAATACATTCCATAAATACGTATTCGGTATTAGAAGCCCAGAACCGCTGTCATTTTTATGGTTAAACGAATTATCTGCCAATTAAAATGGTAAGGGTTAACTGACAATTTGTCTCGCTGCGGGCCCTCCTGATGTAACAGATTATTCAATTGTGCGATGTGAACGCCTTTTATTGTCTCTAATTCTTCCTATTATTTGAGGAATTCGTACAAATTATTGAGCTAACTAAACATTTATCAATCAATCATTTACGAACCCACAATAAAACTTATCATAATAACAGGCTTTCTAGTATAAAAATTCGACGACTTCGCTAAAATTGTTAGGTAGGAAAATAACTTAAGTATTTCTGAGCAATAAAAATATTGCCGTAATTACTAAAATTGTTTTCAAAACTATAAATTAAATTAAATTTAGAATCCTGCTATCCATATAAATTAATGACCATCCTGCAATTAGGCACAACGAGCAACTTCCTGTGCCACATCCACGAAAAATTGCAACACCTAAACCATAAACACACAGGAACGACTAATCCATAGATTTTAGGATTTCGTTCTGGTTATGTAGGTCAAACCTGACCACGAAGCGCTAAGCGTCGGTTGCACTTAATGTGTTTTCGCTTTCGTCATTGTTTTTAGTTCCCATTAAAAAGGCACATTACGAGGCCAGTAGTATGGAAATAAAAACTAATGACTCAGTGAGCGTAGTTATGAGGTTTTTATTGCTAATTCTTCTTAATGAAAATTGTCGACGGATTCTCTCCGGATAAGTCATGAGTTGGATTCATTTTACTAATTATAAAGATCATTTGTGATAATTATGTAAAATATTTTTAAATTACCTATTATTTAATAGTTTTACAAAATGTAATTCATCGACCTTTTAAAAAACTTGTTTGTCATCAATTATAATTGATTCCGAGGTCAGCTATAATTTTTAATTGGAAACATGCGATATCTCTAGGAATATATTTTATTGAATGAAAACAAGTTTTTTTTTTAGTTTAATGTATTATGTATAGAACTGAATTAAGTAATCTATTTTAATACCACTTATGACATATATTGCTCTTCAATTTAACTGTATCAAAGGCCAGTTTAAGAATCAATACGCTTAGTACCAATAAGTATTTTAAAATAATATTCGATTTTTAATATTTTGAAAATTCAAATGGTATTTAAAAAAAAATCTTGTGCGTAAACTATTTAGAAAGGCGATACACCAAAAAAAGTTAGATCCTGAAACACAGAAAACGCAATAAAACCTCTTTAAAATTAAATGTGAGAATAAAAAATGTAAATAATACTATTGTGAAACAAATAGTATCATTTACCCGGCCATGGACACAAGGCTGGGTTGACAGAGAGCGTAAGGAAATACCGGCGTTCTGACCGTATCCGATCGAATGTTTTTGTCCATATGATACGAATTATTAAATTGGATTTTAAATTGAATTTTGACGTTTTTGCTGTTACGTATTGTGTAATATAAAGGCACGTAGAATGTCTTTCGATAGATGTATTTGTGTAGTATGCATACAAGATCATAATTAGTTTTTTCCGAAATATTAAAAATGAGTTCTATACTGATATTTTTGAAATTCATTACACAGGAGTCAAATAAAATTTTAAATTGGTCTGGAAACCAGCAGGCAGGAGGTGTCAAGGATTCCTGGAGCCGGAGCCAAATTGTTTATATACAATCATTAACGCCAAGGTTATGCATGAGAATCACATAACCCAGCGAAAAACAGTATAGTTTCACAGACATAAATAGTAACCTATTCCGATACTTTTTTCTGTTTTCTATTAACATTAACGATTGTAAATGTATTTTTGCTGTGGCCCCTGGTTCGGTACTTAAGTACTCGACACAAAAACCTTTACATATCACGTAAACTAGCGGCCTACGTTTTACAGCTAGTTCATCACCTCTTGTGCTGCGGAAGCGGTGACGTTTTTAATTGGAGTTTTTTTAGCAATAAATCTAATTAATATACCTTTTTATTATGTATGCAAAGAATTAATCGTGAGACTCGTGTGTCTTTGGAGTTTAAATAATAAGAAAATTATGCATTTTAACAGATTTAACCTACATACATTTACATAATAGCATATTTCCATAATATATTAACGAGATAGCACACGTGCGTGTTTCACTTTTAGATTTTTTTTACGTAACTAGGGTTTTAGTTCTACGTCGTTTGGATATTATTGATAAAATAATTAGTTATTAGCGAAAATGAAACTATCGTATATAGTATGACAATGGTTTCGTTTATCTTGGGCATCGAAAAATTATTGTTTTTTTTTGTTATGATGTCATCAAAAGCGGAATTGGTGTAGGAAAAGAGATTATATATATATATATATATATATATATATAAGGTTTGTATAACTTATATCTTCTAAGAATAAGAAGATTAAGGTTACAAACCAATACAAGCGTAAATTTATATTAATAATATAAGACAGATAATCTATAACTCGATAAAATTGTAATAAGTTGACCTCATGTTTTAGAATAATGGTAGAAACAATTAGGGAGCATGGGTGACTATGCGGGCTCGTGAACAAACGAATAATAATTTAATTTAAGACTGGCACAGGAATATTTTTTGGTCGATAGAAACTTTAAATAGAAGGACGTTTAAGATAAACCCTAGTTATGGCTATAACGAAAACAAATTTTAAATAGAATGATACAATATACATTTTTAAATGTATATTTAAACTAATACCCCCTCATCAATAAGTTATAAAACAACATAAAATTTAATTATGGTAGTATTTGTTTCTTACGTCAAATAATTCATTAATAAAGTCACAAATATTTTATAAGTTAATTGTTGGTTTAAAGTTAATTATTGGTGTACAATATTTATCAATCGTTTGATTTCTTATATTTTAAAAAATTCCATACTATTATAACAATTAACGAGTGTCCATATTATTTTTATTTAGAATTTTAAGTCCATTGACAAACATGACATGCAATTTTTATAACATCCGACAAATCGTTGAAAGTACCGCTAACCGACGCGGTATTTAGATCATACAAGTAAATCAATTAAACTATAACGTTATCTAAATGGAAGTTTACTCGGAGGGTCATTTGCATCTTCAGTATTTATTAATGTATTTCTTGATCCCATAGTAGTTTAAAGGTACTTAATGTGGAGAAATACCTTCTTTTATGGTCATTATGTTAAATATGTAACAGTGCCTAAGCTGGTGGCGTACAGGGTAGCCTCCCAGGGCTTTGTATTTGCAAGGGGCATAGAAAAAATCATTACCCTCCTTCGGCAATGGGTTAAAAAGGCCTTGCAACGATCTGCAGCTTAGAGCATTAAGGCCGCTACCAAAAATTATTCCTAATCAAATTAATTTTATATATAACTATCTTTTGCTCGCGACTTCGCCCGCGTGAAGGAGTTTTCCGGGATATAAATCCCGCTTTATATTTTCCCGGGATAGAGAGTAGCCTATAACCTTTCCAGAGTCTTAAACTATCTCTATAACAAATTTAATAAAAAATCCGTTACGTAGATTTTGGGAAAATCGATAACATACAGAGAGACAGAAAAGGTTATTGTTTTATAATATTTATAGATTATGTAGTAGTAATAGCGTCTGCGTAGATATTTGTATTTGTCTATATTATACAGTTTTGAACAAAAATACTACCCTAAATTGCATCTGATTTGATCTTTACATACCTTTCCTATTTTACTGCACCAAAAACCATCAAGTTCGCGTTAAACACGCGGCTCGTCATAAAAATGGAATCTAAAACAAATTCTATCAACAAACGCATTACAAACGTACAAATGTATTCAGGAGTAACGATATATCGGTCGCGAGTTCGAAAACCCGGGTATTTTTAGAATAGAAACGTACTGCGCCAGTCATAACGGAAAAGCCGGAAATGTAGTGATGCTAAATGGTCTAATTTTGGGACGAAACTATGAAATATCAGTTCCAACATATAAATTGTTTAAATATTAGACTCAAGAATCTCAATAATTTCAAGTGAGACATATCTTTATGACTTTACAAATCTCTTGAATCAATTAAGCTGTTTTTTTTGTAGTAAGATATTTATATCTGCTTGGATAGCGACCACCGTACACAAGGTGAGTCTAAAAGAGTTATAGATGCCTGACAAACTCCCCGAAAAGGTAAGCAAAAAGCACCCACTTTTGGCGATGTGTTACGACCCATGATGTGGTAGGGGGCAGGCCTGTATAAGCCACAAATTTCAATCTCCACTTTATACTTAGCAGAAATTTCAATATCACTAGTTCGGGATATTTTAAGATAACCTATTGTTAGTTTCTTACCAATTTTTTCTGAATTTTAAACGTGTAAGAAAAAATATAACGTATCAGACGTGAACTGGTAACCTATTAAAACTAGTATGTTTTATTATAGCTCACTTTTTGCTCATTACCGCATTTATTTTTACTTTGTTACACATCTGTCTAAATTGAATTGCTTTTTGCATCATTATGTAGAGTGACTTTAAATTTTCTGTGGTCCGCGTACTATGAAAAATTCGTATGAATGTGCTTAATCGCGTTAACATGAAAGTAAATAGAATGCTTGGATAAACATTTTTTGTTAAATATCACAGAGTTTTAGGTAGGTTTCTGTTACGTACAGTATACACAAGTCACAATTCACTTTCGTCATGTTTAGTTTTATTTCAGGTAAACCAGCTCAGGTAAAAACGCTTTTCTACAATAGTTAAAGCCAATAGAAAACAAAATGTATGGTAATCATATATCCTGGTAATAAGTCTATTTATTTTATTTTATTTATTATTGGTTTAAAAAATTAATTACATAAAATAGACTTTCATAACTGCAAACACAAGTTATATGACTACTGCATGCAACTATATATGTAAACACAGCATGCTTAAATTAAGATCCCTTTATTAATTGACTACTAACTATGACATGGGATATAGGTCTATCGCTCGGATATGTCATTGTCATACACGTGAGCGTTAAAATTTGTAGGGAGACAAAGTGGATGCGACCCTTCTAACACTTCAAACAATCTAATAGGCCACTAACTCCACTGTGTGCTTCTAAATAGATGACTAAGTGCGGATCGTCGTCTGTTGGCACTGTTTCAAAATATTATGATTCAATACGACGTACTAATAAAGTGAAATTTCTTCGTCATCACGACCGCCAGCGACACATCATTAGGAGTTAACGTGGTTAAAGACAAATGTGTGGCAGTTATTGCTGAGAGTTAGCCTGATAAATTTATTATGATATCGTTTAGTCGACGAACAAGTTAGATCTGTCTTAAGGCGATACCTCAAGGTCCATTTTCATACATTTTGTTTCACCTTTAATCTGGGTAACTAAACAAGTATTGGCAAGTAAAGAATTTAAATTCACGTCTAGTTAGTGATTAGTTCTCGCAGTTGAAAGAAAAACGTAAAAATAATTAATAATCATGGATATTTCGGCCTTTAAAATTTAATATGACGAAATTTTAAAGGACGTGAATTTAAATTCTTTACTTGCCAATACTTGTTTAGTTACCCAGATTAAAGGTGAAACAAAATGTATGAAAATGGACCTTGAGGTATCGCCTTAAGGCACTAATTGGAGATGAAAATTAATATAATTTTAAGGTTGAAATGAGTCTTGTACTATTTATTTTGTTGTTTTTATGGAATTACAAAATTTGGCAGATTTCCGTCTAATGTTAAACGAGAAGCCATACATAATAACGAGGTCTTCGAGAACTACTTTTAAATTAAATTATAATTACTATCCTCACTTTGACTCATTAATAAGCCAACATTTTAAAAATTTCGCAAGTTACGGTCTATGATCTCCTGTCCCAAAACCATTTATTGTCTAAAAAATAAACCAGAAAGAATATATTACAGATGACCCAACGCAGCAAATATCTTGATTTCTTCAAGTTTCCAGTCTCGACATAACAAAACATGGATGCTAATTATGATAAATCTGTTGAAATCATTGCTGCAATTTATCATGTACATACATGTAGGTATGTGAGGCTTGAGAATAAAGTTCGCTTGGGTTTCGAGGTTACGACCGAGTTTTCTGTAACATAATTCAACTCATAGAAACTCAACACTTTTATCATTGTATAGTGCGTAATTGATTTGTGTACGGTAGGAATCCGGTTTTGAAGAGTTGAAGATCGGGGTTAATTGTGGGTTTCTGGGATTTCAAGTGTAGTTGACTTGAATGGGAAGGTAATGATTGTTGCTATGTAAAAACTCTTTTTTCTTAGCAATGAAGAGAAGACATTTCTGTTAGAGTCAATTTTTAACACCAAAAAGGTAGGCAGAGGCCTATAACCCGCGGAAGTTCTGCGCGATTTGATTATAACTCCATCTTCACCGTTAAGCCATTTTGTAATTCATTTCCGGCCAATCAATCTTCTAATATAACTTGTTTGTGTTGTGTAATACTTGATTTTGGAGAAACGAGGTTATAATATATTTTTAAACGTTTTATAAAAATAAACGGCAAATATTATGGTAATGACGAGGTGTGGTAGAGTTTAAATGATGTGCGAATTGCATAATACATTGTTTTGATGAAGATTATATAAAATTCCACCGAAAAATTCCTTTCATTAAGAAATCAAAAGTTTTATGGGTTTAACTCTTTATATGTTCTCCGTGTAGTTCGATTCATTCCGCTTACCTGTAACAAAGAAATATATATAATTAATTATTAATAGATAAATCTTGCTAATGACAAAATAATATCATGTCAACATATTGAAAGTTTATGTGATATCAAACATAATATCTTAAAGCAAACGTATGTGCATAGGATGATTTTAGTTTGTAGACGATGATTCAGTATACCGATGACCAGACATTTCAAGCCATAGTAACGTTTCTTTGAAAAATGAGTTCACAACGTCTTAAAATTCAAGCATTGAATACTCATCCAAACGGAAAGATATAAACCTAATTGCAAAGTAATATTTATTTTAACACCTATACGAGCTATTTTTGTGGTTTTTGGAGTAAACATATAAATAGCACTGATCATTAGCCCAAATATTTACAGCTAATTTACAGTTTTAGATGTTCTATATTAGGGAATGGACCTAAATCTATTTCTGCTTGGAAATTGGAAAGTTATTCTGTTAACTCTTCTATTTTAGGAACAAATTCATCTAACGAAAAGATTGCATACCTAGTGGAAACATTTTATCAATTTATGCCAATACTTCTTTTGAAAAGCTTTGTATCCTCGAAGGGGTAGGCAGAGGCGCAACTGGTGGACGCATTTTTCGCCGTGCGTATTCCGTCTGACGATGTAACAGGGGTGAGCCTATCGCCATATCGGGCACAAATTCCAGGACTGATACTGAGTATAATATTTCAATATCACTGCCCGACAAGGAGATTGAACCCGAGACCTCAGCATTGCAGTCGTACCCTAATACAACTACAATCCTACTGTACGTACTAACTACGTATTATAATTGAAATCACAAATTAATTTCGTCGGGGTGTTTGACCACCATTTAAAATATATTATAGGTTATTTTTATAAGTATTACGTAGTTCAAGTTTTGGAGACGTCGAATATTAGTTGCATTGGAAAATTAGTGCCATCTGAGCTGGAATAACTTTTTAATGTGAAATAATAAATTACAATTTTTTTTTAGCTTGGCTGAATGAAGTTTAGTACGAAGTAGGTCAAAATTAATTTCTCTCAAGTAAGAAGACAAATACTAAATGAAATGTTTCTTTACGAAACTGCCGTAAATGAATTAAGCGAAGGTAACTGTTCTGTGTATTGGCATATGTGTTGTTGCCAATTGAGAGGATCCTGGTTCGATGCGTCGTATCATGAATTATTAAACAAATATTGTAAGTAGCATACCGGTATTGATGGATGGTATTACCTATGGGCTATTTATGGTATATAGCTTCAACTGGCACTGGAGGTTTTGATATAGTATGTGCGGATTTGAATCCGAGTTAATAAATAAAGCAATATAAAAAGGGTATGAATGCATAGTCATGTATGTAATAATGAAAGAAAATATTCGTGTGTTTCAAATATCATTAATATGTAATGAAGTGTAAGAGAAAAATTTAATTTTTTTATTCGTTTTATTTTAAAGAGAACTAAGCTTAACACAACTATGTGATCATAGACTTTGTTTATGTCTTTAAATAACAAAATGGAGAAATATTGAAACTATAATTTAATAAAAACTAGATATATGTAACTAATAATAACAAGCTAAAATTTAACATTATTCCACACGGCCGAAATAGCTTAGTTGGGAGAGCGTTAGATTGAAGATCTAAAGGTCCTCGTTCAATCCCGGGTTTCAGCATATCTTTATTTACGATTAACCGAGTACAAACACTAAAAAATTGGTCATAAGAAACACGAGTTCATGATTATAAAATGATTACACTTTTTATAAACTTTGAAATGTTTAAGGAATTTGAAACTATCGAGCCAAGAAACTCACCACGACCTGTTGATCTTTCGTTTGTGCAAATACATTTTTATTCTATTGAAATAAATCGCACTTATCAAGTCCTGCATCCGTACGGTACAAAGATATAAATTTAATTTTACTGTTGTAATTGACAAAGACACATCTAGCAGACAAACTTTATAAAGAGTTAGAAAACATCTTCACAAAGGAACTACTTTTGATTTTTGCTGGTGGCAATAACTCCTAAGGAGGTCGAGGCGAAAGGAGTGTGAAATCTTATTTATGTTATTATGTCTAATAAATCATATGCGTATTAATGTTGACGGGTATTTAGTTAAAGTCCATGTAAATATATTATATTGCAAAATTATATAAACCGACTTTAAAAAAATGTGTTTTTTTATATTTGTGCACGTCCGTTTTTAGTTAACAAAGTATATTTTGTTAGAATTTTAATTCCCTTGAACGAAATATATTAACTTTCTTACAGGACGTCGGTTGTCAACATCAACTTTAATTTAAAACGCGGGCTCTAATTAGCTATGGCCATTTGAATTCATTTTTATATTTTTCACATCTTGTAGTCAAGCGGTAGTTGGTACTTGGTACCAATCATAATTAAAGAACTATTGCAGCCTAAATAACTAAATAAACTAGCAGTATGTCTGTTTGAACTAATTACCTATGATTTGCGAGAATTAAGAGTAGATATAAAACATTAATTAATTGTTATTATTTTCTTTTTTATTAACGTTAAAGTATTTATTAACCGGCCTTTTTCAATACACGATCCAAATTTCAATATACAATCGGAATCCGTGAATCAACCAATCAAAACAAATATTTTGCAAGCATGTCAAAAAACATTGTTGTGATTGGTCAATTTTGAGATAGATTGATAAAAACGATTGGGATCGTATATTGAAAATGACGGTAAGTCAAAATCTTCGTTTAACCGTTATGACCTTACATACACCTTACGCACATAGCCGATTATGTCGAATCATCAGTCCGCTGTCACATATTTATCAAATGACGCCGCTTTCACCACGCTTGCGTACTTTAGTCTAATGAGCATTACACGGCTCTTTACACAGCTTTGTCTAATCTACAGCCCAGCTATTGTGTTCTTATCTCTAATTGCCCAGGGCTTCTTAGAAATAATATAAACATCTATAAAACGTGCCATAGCCCATCGGAACAGCAAGCTGTAGTAGCAGTGGTGATTGCACATAGCTTGCAGAACTGATGGCCGATGCGGGACGAAGGTTCTGGAGTGGAGGCCACGAACTAGCAAGCGCAGCGTTGGGCGTCCACCCACGTGGTGAACAGATGACGACATAATAGCCGCAGGACGTCGCTGGAAGCGGGCCGTTTCTAATAAGGTCGATTTGGAAATCTTTGGGGGAGACCCATGCTCAGTACATCTTGCGGTTAATAGTAATGATACATCGTGCACAATTCCTTTTCACACAGAATTTAAATATTATGAATACGATGTTATGAGCGAGTCTTAATAGCTTTCTCATAACACCGCATGTTATGACTGATCGTTTAATTTAAGCAATTCGGTTCTCATGAGAATAATTATTTAATTGTAAGCAATATAGTGTTAACCATAAGAACTCTTCTATTTGCCCATCTACTACTGTAATGGGGGGTCGATGCAACTTACTTTAATCATGATGCAGGAAAGATTTAGCCTAATTTATATGACTGTTTGAGGTTAACCCCGTCAGAGATAGATTCGGGTAAATCGTGTTAGAATTTTTAACTGTGTTGCATGATTATTCTACTTATTTTTTAATGTTTAACATTCGCGTACACATAAGAAATCATTAGTTATGTTTTGTTTACTATATACTATGTTTGTTTTGGTATATATGTTTAAATGGAGAAAGTTAAGTACTAAATATGCAAACTTAGTAGTAGTAGAAAGACTACAATTAAATTGAGCTAAGATAGTCACATAATTTTAATGCCTATTTTGCAAAATAATACTTTTACTACGTTGAAACCTTCGATAGTGAAGTTTTAAAAATATTCTCAATCATAATGTGTTTACGCCATTGAACTTTTGTGGAAACAAGGACATAAAACACTCGGTGCATGGGACCCGGATCTCGGCTTCAATGCGCAGTCTTCGTGACTTTGAGAAATTTGCCGTATGGTTTATGTGTAAGGCGTGAGCGATGTTAGTTTTTAAGTTTCAACATGTTCAAGCCCCTAAAATTAAAGAAATTTTCATTGGGTGGGAGATGTTATTCTAGATTTTTCTAAAACTTTTACTACTTGTTTACTTTGTTTATTTCTATTGTGTCAGCATATTTTCGTTTTTCTTTCCGTCAGTGAACTATATTAACCAATCAACCTTCGTAAGCAGTATGTAATAATCCGATTTTACAAGTCAATGTGGATAAATGGTCTATTGTTGGCTCTCTCGTTACTTCTCAACTCTGCGTACTATCTTCCGATAATTCAATTCACATATCGCCCACCCTCTCCCGCTCTCGCTCCAGCTTCCATTATCGCTTATGACTTGCGCCTAATAATTTATACTATTAAAGTTTACGAAACAGTTCATAGCTTTATTACCTATTGAGCCAAGTTCAGTTCTGGACAGGTCCCACAAGTCTAGTGCGATGAACCCATACGTCCCTCTCTTTCTAATCATGCCCTCTCACTCCATCTCTTAATAACCGCCCAATGCAATCGCGGATGTAACCGCTAGTTCTCATGATGTAATTTCGGAAATTAATTAAACAGTTGCGTAATTAGAAAGTAATTAGTGTAAGTAATTTCTTTCTATTGTTTATGATTAAGTTTTGTAAGTTTAGCGTGCGGCGTGAGATTTTCTGCCAAATTAGAAGTTTCGGTTCGGATATATTTTTATTCATGCTTGTGCTTTCTGTTTGTCATGTTTAATTTATACTCGATGTTGTCTCTGTTGAATGATTTGGTACCGTAGTTGTATTACCGTACTGAAGTACTGAGGTCTCGGGTTCAATCCCCGGGTCGAGCGAAGTGATCTTGGGTTTTTCTACTCATTATCAGCCTGGAATTTGGGATTTGTTTTTTCACTAGTTGCGCCTCTGCTTACCCCTTCGGAGATAAAAGGCATGAATGTGTGTCAGACTTTGTCTCTATTATTGTGAGTTCATAAACAATGAGTGTCACATGTTGTCCCTATTATGACTTCATTAACGATTTAATATTTATTGCACGCAGAAATAAGACGTAAATACTTTCAAACGTGACAAAGATACAGAGATGTACCACAGATATCAAACTTCCTATACTGCCGTGCTAGGAGCAAAAGCGGTATCTCAGGGAAACCTTATTCGAGATAATCGACGTTTTGTAGATATAGTTTTATATGTAAAACTGAGATCGAGAAACTCTTTTAAGTTTTTTTAACAAGATCTAAACAAAATACCGTTATTTAGATAAGTTAATTGGATGGGTATTTCTTTAAGCTATCTGACGCCAGAAAAATCAAGATTCTTTTTGATATACCGCTTTTGAGCTTAGCACAATATTAATTCTATACTTATTTGTTAAGCTACAAACTCGAAACACAAAATTTATTATTTTTAAGTTAAGTTAACACATTAAACGACTTCAACATTCACTTAAAATATCATAAAAACCTTAACACATTTTCATCAACACATGTAAAAACCCTTAAAACCCATAAAACTTGTTGTCCGATAATATGGGTCCTTCCAAGAGCTCAAGACAATGCGCCCCGGATGTGCCCGAAACCGGGACGTTCGTGGGAGAATCGCGGCGCATTCGTCTGGAATACCACGCTTGGGTGACTTTGAATAATTAAGTTTTTTTGGATGAATTTTAAATGGTTGGTTTACTTCGCTAAGCAGAGATTTTGGATGTAGATTACAGGCTATTATGAGGCTTGATGTGTTTTTGAATGAATGCGTTTGTGATTTTGCTGGTGGTAGGATATATTTTATATCCGCCTGGATAGCGACCACCGCACACAAGGTGTTAAAACCCGTCATAGTGATCCAAAGTGTTTCTGGTTCCAAGATCAGCCTGTGTATATCCGGTTCCAATAGGCCGGCATAATTGTGTCGACTGCTGGGGGATAATCATCTCTCATCATTCGGACCCCACTCCACTTACCATCAGGTGCAGTTGGATCACTTTGTCGTGCCCGTATTGAAAAGATCAGTTATGATGGTCAAGACTAGTGCTTATCATTAGGTATGTGACATAATTTTTATTTATGCTATATTCAAAATGGGCTATAAAAGTCTCATTGTACAATGTTGCAGCATAAAACTTAAAGGTTGGTACTTGGTACCTTATCTATTAATACATAATTTGGTTCATAAATATTCAAAATCAGCGCACTACATACACAAACTTTCACATCTTTATTCCCATGAATAAGATATTGTATGAATTAGAATTATTCCAAAAACAATAAAATAAAACAGTTGAGTACTGTTAAACGGGTGTAAATAAATACATAACATTTAAACGCTCGCCGGCGCGTTTCGTCGTCGGTTATTTTACTTGGAACGACCATGTTAATAAAACAAACGCGCACATGCAACTGTCTTTAGGATATACGGACTGATATTGCGCGTTTGGGCGATGCGGTTTTAAGGAACGTTTTATATTTCTTGTTCTTGGCTGTCAAGATATCATGTAGACTGATATTGTAGACAATAAGAATCCAAACACTTGAGAATATTTATGAGTCAAAATAGGAACGTTTTATACTTCTCGTTCTTGGCTGACATATCATGTAGACTGAAATTGTAGAGAATATTGCTGTTTATGCAATACTTAGAATATGTAGGTATTAGTCAAAAGTTTATATTCGCACGAAAATTAGCCGTTCCATTGTTACTCGGATGATTTTGCTTTTCATTTGATTAGTTTTTTAAATATTTTACATCTTATCTTATTAATATTATAAATGTAAATGTTTGTGAAAAACTTTGCACCTTAGTTAGAAGGAAATGATGGTCCACGTTGATTGATTATTGATTAATTCATTTACAATATAATAAATTACAATCACCTATAATAATTAACATTACAAGTAAGTTGCCATAAATAAGAACAAATTATATTATTATGCAACATTTTATTTTCCTCGCAACAGACAAAATCATTTCACATCGAAATAAATCCGCAGCGCGTTCGCCTCAACTATCGGTCCGTGTGTTTCCACGCATTCTTTCCTCGTTGCGGCTTCATTGATCCCTATATAAAGCGTGCACTTAATTAGTATCTCCGGCCCTTTGTTTAGATAACATCTGTTTTCTTTCACGCCACAGTTCATGGCCTTTAGGATAACCATCAATTTCATTATTGATGGCGGACAATGCCATCAGTAGCATGTTTGTTAAATAGACATCATGTTACTCATTTCAGACATAATTAGAGATTAAACCGTTTTTCGATCATCGATATTATGTGTTAAAATTCTCAATAAATGAAAGCTAGTGTTTTTGAACCTTTTAAGAATTTACTGGGATCAGTGGTTTAAGCAACTGGTGGTAAGTTTGTCATATGTGAGAGTCCGCCTGGGTAGGTACCACCGCAATGTCTATTTTTGTCGCCAAATAGCAGTGTGTAGTCACTGTTGTGTTCCGGTTTGAAAACATTGTAGACAGTGTAACTACTGAACATAATAAGCTTAACATCTCATGTCTCAGGAAGGCGAGCGCATTAATATACCAAACAATACTTTATAATTCAAGGTGTTAACGGTGTTTCTACTGTTTATGAGCGGTCGTATCGCTTACTATAAGGTAAATGGAAAGCTCGTCTCATCTTTTGAAGCGATAAAAAAAACATTGCATGGACCTTTCATAACCACATTGTTTAAAGCCGGATACCTCCCGGACGCTTTGCAAATTACACAAATTGTATCCGGGAAAATGAGGACGGATGCCTGCCCTACTCTTGTATCAATAGTGCGCGTAAATTGGAAACGGTCTTAAGTAGGCCGTTTATACAAATATTTGAACTTTGAGAGCTACTGTTAATAGAAATATGAACATGGTCGGTCTTGGAAATGTTATTAGGAACGTATTTATTTAGTTCCTTAATGATTACGAGAATTTTAGACATTGATATAAAATTATTTTACGAGTTTTATTAAGGTCCATTAAACTGAATTTGTTGGCTAATGAGTTTAAAACGTGGTTTGATTGATAGAATATTTTAAATACATTTTATCAACCCTAAAACGAGAATTCAAATCGTGGAATCTTCATCGACATTAGACGGAATTATAATGAGTGGCAGTTTGTTGGTATATTTCTTCTTTATCTACCTATCCCTTTCGGGGCAAGTGCATTTGTCTATGATTTTTTAAGTAATGTATTTTTCTGTCTTTTTTTTAGCTTTGTTCAAATATAAACGCGGCAATAAGGTTATTATATTAGAGCTTTATTTGAATTATGTCCTGCGGTTTGCAGGTTTAATGTCACTTATTGAATGAAATTTATTAGAAATTCTATACAAAACCCATTTAAAATTAAAATATTACCAACATAAGGCGTCCTGTTGTGAAACAAGCTAGGCCCTAGGGTCAAGTGCCTATCAGAGTACCGAGAATGACGCATAAAGTGTCCACATTATAGAAATTACTGCAAACGAAGGGCTAGATAGAAATTAAAATAAACATTTTACGGTTATAGTAAAATATATTATGCGATTCTAATGTTATATTATTTATATAGATAGAATAACCATTAAAATAAGATGATTGGTTGACAGTTTTTTTAAGTTTATAAAAAAAATAAACCCGTTTTATATCAATATCTAAGGTTTCGTTTTTGATCGCCGAATTAGGTAAAGTGATAGTGATTTCTTATGTTCAGTATCCGCCCGGAGTCTTGTGTGGGAAATGATAATAGCTCCCCTACAACATTACACCTAACATATCTGGCGAAGTGTGTGTAGTGAAAAATGGTTACCCCTCGATGGTCGACACAATTATGCCGGCCTGTTGATACATATGCTGATCCCAGAACGCGACACTTATGTGGGCCATGGCGGGTTTTAAAACCTTGTGTACGGTGGTCGCTATCGGGGCGGATATAAAATATATCCTACCACCAACAAACTTCTGCCTACTGTTAAAAAGGGAGAAGGCGTAATTCTATGTTTAACTCTTACTCAGGAAGCTATTGGTTAAAATCAGGATACATAAGGCATTAACGGAGGAATATAATCATTTCACTAGAAGAAAAAGGAATTAAAACAGATTCTTCATACAGATATCATTAAGCAGTAAACGCATCTTGATGAACTCCGAACGTCCACAATAGCGTGTAATTGCCGTTGTTATATCATTACTGTGTAATGCGAACCGCATTTCCTCTTTTATTTGCACCGTTCCTATTTAAATGTTGACGTCACTCGTAGTTCATACAAATTATGATGCTATTTCATAAAACAATTTGCTGTGTAAGTAGATTCTACGGTGTAAATATCTTTATGATGATGACAGCAGATTAACCAATTAGGTTTTTATTTAGCGTATAAAACGTACAAAAAAAACATTCACTTCGAATTGGTAACCTCCTCTTTTTTTTGAAGTCGGTTAAAATGGCATAATGTAGATGAAAAGTACACGGATTCAAATCTCTACTATTTGAAAGTCCGTGTGCAGAGTTCATTTATATACTTAATATCAGCCATATATTATATACCGTTCCAATGTTGGGCACGGGCCTACTCTACTCTTAAGAGGGATCAGGCCTTAGTCCGCCATGTTGGCCTAGTGCGGACTGATAGACTTCACACACCCTCAAAATTCCTACAGAGACCTTCTCAGGGATGCAGGTTTCCTCACGATGTTTTACTTCACCGTTAAAGCAAGCGATAATTCACAAAGAATACGCTCATAAATATAGAAAATTCAAAGGTGTGTTCCCTTGGATTTTGAACCTCCGGACAGGCGTCACGGCAGTCTGTTCCACACCCATCTAGTCTATCGCCGCTTTTTATTCGGGGTTTATTTATAAATCCATAATTATTGTATTTTAAAATTATCGACACAATATATCTGAGTATATCCGGATTATTTGTCCGGATATAATAACAATTAACTTACCTGTTTCTAACGTAGCGGTAAATTATATTATCTTGTAGAGTTACTGATTTGCCCGTAGCAATAGGAAATCACGAGGAAGTCGGTTTCATTACATATTTGAAAGTACTTTGTAAAGGACATTAAATTTAATTACGCGTGACGTGAACTGACTTTCTGTATTCTAGGCCGTTTGTACGTGTCAAAATGTAAGTAATTTTTATTCTACTTTCTAATATTCGTCACTATAATTTTTTTTAAAAAAAGTAATAAATACATGTTACTAAGCAGGTCTCTTGTTGCCCATTTCTGCTTCTTAGCGGATATGAAATAGTTGATGTGTAACGAGCGTGAATGAATGAATTGCTATAAACAACAATAAATAAAACTACATAATTGTATTTGGTTCTGTGAATCATGCACTGTGGTTTCTATCTTAAACTGATTTTAAAAAGAATAATATCAGAGATTTTTCTCCGTCCTTCTCTCGTGAGAACTGCTTTCTGAAATTGTGGTAGTTAATATTGACGGCATCTAAATAACGTACTTATAACATTTTGTGTAGCATTATGGATTTTGAATATATTTTTAAAAGTGTATTGATTTTGTTTATTTTATGTTTTTAGCAATTTATAATATAGTTATTAATAATAATATAAAATATTTCGATAAAATTCTAATTAAAACGTGAACACAATGAAAGTCAAAAATAGTCTAAAGAAATTCCACACCTACACCTATTTCTGTGGAGAATCACAGAAAAACCAAAGTTCGAAGGTTTATCCACCCGTCCGTTACACACGAAATGCGCCGTCATCTATTTTTTGCTCCAGAACGTGAAGTTAAGGAATGGGGTAAAAATAAAACAGTTTCACCCCTCGTATTGAGTATGTATACGTCGCTCATAATTAGGGGGTATTTTAAAGTTTTTTTTTTTGTTCTTAGGTCAAACATTTAGTTTTGGTTTTTGTAACTTGAGTCGCTTCGTTAGCGTTGAACCACTTTGGGTTTAAATTTACTAGCAGGCTGTTAGCAACAGCCTAGAATTCTATAGTTGGAAAAACTAATTCGAATGGGTATTCATATACTATTATATTTGTTCTTATATATATTACTCAAGATCGAAGTCTTATAATCCTAGTTTGAGCAACGTAAAATCTACAATCTACATAAATATCAACAGAGCATTTACGCTAGCATCGTATGAACCTATACCCGTGGTTATTACAAATCAGCTCATCAACGTGAATGGAGCCAACGCAATGCAGTTTATATTGTCATTACTAAATCACGATTGCAAGAGAATCGGAATCAGGCCCATTAGAGGGTACATTGCACAAGAAATGGGCGGGCAATTAGCACTTAATTAACAACCAGACCCACGCATACAAAATTAACGTATTAGATGCGCTTCCAATTGGCAATGCAGTGGGAACTAATTTGTGTAATAAATTATAAGCAGTTCCTCCCTACTCTCTTACTAGTCATGGCCTTCTAGAACTGCATATTTGAAGAGGTTTTAATGGGAATTTCAAACTATAGGAAGTGACTAACTTATCAAATCAGCATGTTAAATTATTATCATGTATAAAATTATCTACTAATATAATATTATCTACTATGATTTTTAACTTTGTCGATCTTTTTCTGATACAGCATTTATTTATAGCAGATTCTATTGCACAATAAAAATAAATACAGTTAATTAATAACTAATTACTTATGAAGTACATAATTGAACTATAAATAATTTTATTCAACTGATTTGATATTTTTAATGACCTTATTCTCACAGTATTCTTCAAGACCTTTCCATCTTCGTTAAACTATGTGGGAGTAATGATTGATCAAAAACTTGTAGATGTTTGCTTAACTAATTGACTATATTGTGGGACGGAGGATGCTGTGATCGTTTTTGTTATGTCCGCCTTGACAGGTGTCTGTAGGATGTTGTGAATGGCTTTATTCTTTAGTTTCATCATGGGCATACGAACTAATTATTTTTAGTTTGTAACTAATTTTCAAACCTTTTTATGAGCAATCTTTCCTGATTCAGATATTATAGGAGATTATATTTCTGCTTTATCACGTAATGTTTTATATCTAATCTGTAGCCTCAGTAAACGATGCCATTGTTTTACAAATGTTCTATTGTTAATTGTATTTAGAATTCTTCAAATTGTAATGAAACTAGCTGGAGTTCTAGCATGATGTAAAGATATATATAGTTTATTAATCAAAAGTGTAAAAGAAGAAGCGAAAGACAATATAAATTAAATTTACAATCACAGACCAAAAAGGTATTCAAAATTAGATTTATTAAATTGAAACTAATATTTTATTTAAATATGTATTGCTTTGATCCGAAGTCGGTGGTCATCAAGGTCTTTCATGAGATGGATTTCCTCTCCAAACATAATACTAAGAAACATTATCTACAAGCAAATAAGTTAGATAAACGACTAAAGCAAACATTTCTATTATCTTCTGACGTGAGAGCAAACACTTTCACGCGGACTGACACGCGGTCCCATTGACTCGATAAGATAAGGGAGACTCAAGTGGACCTGATGGATTAACGAGTCTTGGGTTAGGAATTTCTTTCGCCAGACATTTTGCTTTTGATCTTTGTATTTCTCTGTATTGTACATAAGGATTTATAATCTCGAAAGAATCTTGGATGTTTTACCGGCTTTTAAGGAAAGGTATACGGATTAGAGAAGGGGAGGGATTGTCAGGGCCCCCAAAATCCAGGCTATCGAAATTCACATTAAAAACTTAATACACCAAAGAAAACTTGATTCATGAAGTTACACATTATCTGAATCTTTTGTATGTCGTATAAAAACAACAGACGTGCTAACACGTTTTTAAGTATCTTCCCAGTCAGTGCATTATCGTGTGTCCCACGCCAATGGCACTCGTATAACAAACGGGCGCGTTTAGTTCTCACGTGTGGTGTGTTAGCAATGACGCTGATTACAGCCTCCGATGCACGCAACCTTTGGAATTTGTGATTTCATGTTTTTTGCGAAGACATCACTGGCTGATAACTATATTCCTTATCAATATGAGAGATTTAGTATTTAATCACTTTTCCGTTATATTTAATCTTCTATTTACGTCAAATCATTTTAGAGTGTGGTTCCAAACATTAACCGATCCTATGACGGATTAATCCCTAATTAAAAGATTTAATTATGGCACTGATATTTTTATATTGGTAAAGATCAAAACAGTTGGTCCGAGTTCATACGATAAACGAAGATGATTAGAGGAAACCGCGACTTCATGGCATTACTAATTCTGAAACTGCGGCTCACGCGAATGAATTACTGGATAACGATGTAATGCGAGTAACAAGTTCTGAATTACAACTCACATTGACGTTCCATTTGGTTTTGGTTCTAGTGACGAGCAATTATAGGCCTTATCGAACCTTGCACGTCTGTCACACGGAGAAGTAAGTATGGTAGAATCGGACTTTTTGTTTTATCTCTTTCACACTATTTGCTGACTATGGCTTAGATAAATGCCCTGACCGTGTTTGTTTATAATTAACTGCGAAGGTTTAGTTTTCTTAACTGTTAGATCTCTTATCACGTATCGTATAGTTATCTAACGTTTGACAGACAGCCGTTATCTTATCACAGATGCGGTCACGATTCTCTTGATAAACATTTCCTCAGAAATTATTGTTGAGATAGCGTTTGTTTCGTAAGAATACGGAAACTGGGTTTGCGAATGGAAAGTAATGTTGATTTTTTAGGAACATGGCAAAATGGCCTCACATCTGATGGTAATTGGTTAGCGGAGTAGAGTCGTGACAGAATGTCAACTGAAGAAATGATTACCCTTCGCCAGTCATCACAATTATGCCGGCCTGCTAGAACCGGATATACACAGGCTGGTCCCGGAACGCGACACACTTACGTGGCTCAGTACGGCGGGTTTTAACACTTTGTGTACAGTGGTCGCTATTCGGGTGGATAAATATGTCCTTCAACCAACCAATGAATATACTTTTATAACACATGTTATAATTAGTTTCAAGGTTAGTGTGCTAAAATAATACAAGTTTTAAAACCAACAGGTTATTTAAATCTATAATAACTCAATAGAACCCGTCAAACATTTTGTTTCAAACTTAGAAAGAGCATAATAAAAGAAATAAAATTAGAAAACAGATCCTCATACAATATCTACATACAAAAGAATTAAAAATTACCTACACACAAAAGTATATATATATAGCCTTTATTTCCATGCCTTACAATATAAAAGTAAATAAAATAAAATGGTTATGATATTCAAGAAGATGTGGTCCCTTCTCGGGTATAGGCCTCCTCCAACTGTCTCCATACTTTCCTATCTTCTGAGTCCAATCTGTGCCGGCAGTTTTAAGTATCTCGTCCACCCAGCGGTCTTTGGGTTTTCCTGCCCTTCTAGTTCCGCTTGGGCCTGTCCATGTGGTTACGCGTTTTGTCCATCTGTTGTCTGTAGTCCGGGCAATGTGCCCTGCCCATTTCCATTTTAATCTTTTAGCGTGTTGTACTGCGTCTATTATTTTAGTTTTTCTCCTTATATTATCGCTATTTTGTTTGTCTTTGAGCTTGATTCCTAGAACACTTCGCTCCATTGCACGTTGGCAAGAGCGTATTTTGTTTTGATTTTGTTGGTGTAAATCCAAGTTTGAGCACCATATAATAAGCACGGCAGCAAGCAAGAGTCCAAGACCTTTTTTTTCAACTTTAGTGGGAGTTTTGACTTTAATATTTCTTGGAAGCCCCAATATTTCTTCCAAGTAATGCTAATTCTACGCACACAAAAGTACTATACAGATATTTTTCTTACGTATTCTCATAAAAATACAATCTAGACTATGAAGCCTTTTAGGTATAATCTTGCACCACAATTACTGGAACCTTAATTACTAGAATACGTGACTTCGGTATCCAACAATAACAGGTTAATTCCGTCTGAAGGCGTGACGGTAGTATAAATGCGAATAAAATATAGGACGTAATGTTTGCGTGGGTTACTGCTGGAACCCATTATATGTGACCTTACACTTGATATGAGATACAAATCGTATTGGACTGAAGTTGTTCTCAGCGCCATTTGGCTGAAAAGTACGGAAGAAGGCCTGAGCTGTTCTAGGGCTAGATTTGAAATAATTGCTATCACTTTACAATAAAGATGTTGTTAATTATGAAGTTATCTAATTTTTTTTTATTAGCGTTATTGGGAGTTATATGGTTTACATAGCGGTGATAGCCTAGTTGGGAGAGAAACGGACTGCCGAGAAGATCCGCGGGTTTAAAACCTAACAGGCACCTCTGACTTTTTTAAACTTATGTGTGTATTCTTTGTGAATTATTGCTTGCTTTAATGGCGAAGGAACACATTGTGAGGAAACTTGCATACCTAAAAAGTTTTACAAAATTTTCGACCGTATAATATAAAGTCTGCTAACCCGCACAAGGCCAGCATGTTGGACTAAGGTCTGAACTCTTTTAATAGCAGAGGAGGCCCGTGCCCATCAGTGAAACTATATAAGGCTTATTATGATGCATGGGTCATGATTGTAAGACCAGACTTGCCGATCCGCTTGATAAATTACCTTCAATAAAAGTAATTACAATATAAGTTCCGCTTAAGCCCGCAAGCCCCTTTAAATATTCCAACAAGCCCAGGCATATTTAAAACTACCGTGCACATAATGTTTCCCTCAAGTCCATATCCAATCCCTCACGCGACGCGTCAAGGCCGAAAGTTGCGTGCGCGCATGTTCCGTCCCTTCGGATCCTGTGTGGTCGACCTTCACCGCAGTCACGCTTCGAAGGCCGCCGAGGCTTGGATACCAAAGGTATTTAGAGCAAAGTGAATAGAATTGTAGTAATAACTAGTTAAGTCCGTTTCTAAAAGTTCATATGAAATAGTGTTTAGAGATCCGATCGAGCGATAATAGGAACCGGTAAGGCCGATGCGACGTAAACTTTCTACGTTTGGAAGGGTATCCTTAAAAGAAATTTTACAAAACAAAAGAAAAAATCTGAACATTAAAAACAGCATAAACAACAGCAAAGATATCGTTAATAATCTATGAAACAATGGCACAATATCAATTCTCATGACTTGAAGTTAATCACTTCATCGGTACTACAATAGTTGAACTCAATATGATGCCGCAAGTGATTTAAAAAATCCGACAGTCAAAAACAGCAAAAAGCAACATATCATTAATAATCTATGAGACAATTGAATAACATCCAATATGACTTGAAGTTAATCACTTCATACGTCCTACAATAGTTGAACTCTAATGACGCCGTTCGTGACTTCAGCTTTAAAACTTGCCATCTATAACCTCTATCAGGTATCACTTACAAAATATCTAAACTTTCCTCACTTTGCCGAAGCATAATCCGGAAAATGAACCGCTAGTGTTATTTAGATGTTGTCAGCCCACAAACCAGCGTGATACGCGATTAATTATTGTTTATAGAGCCGTCATTACCACATAATGCACCTTTATATAACATGCCGTGCAACGGTTGTGTCGAGGTAATCGTACGAGAATGAGGAACTATGTGAAGTTTACGGGTAATTGTTAGAAATGTCATATTACTATCGGAAGAATTGCATTTTAAGTCAAAATTGAATTATTCTTTTGTACCTCCACCATTCTTTGGAGATGAAATCATAATAAGAACGGTTTTGAGTTTTTGACCTACTCCTGAATCATTTCTTTTATTATGTTTAGGAAGAAAATAAACGTAGTCTTAAATTTAATAGTCGACACACAATGCGCGAGGCGTGACCATGGCCTGATACCATGACAATTCAGATTCCAGAGGGAATTATTGTAATCCATAAAATAAAAAGTTGAAAGTAGGAAATACCCAAGCCGATAAATGTTATAAAGGTGCGATATCATAAATTAGCCATTTTCAAAGGATCTTTATCGTTTTATGTTAACTAGAGAGTAATTAATATTAATAGGTTTCATACATTTTATATTAAAATTACTATGGCAAAACACCTTGCCAACTTGTTAATTACGTTTAAAAAATAGTAATTTTAGAGGAATTCATTAGTGTAAAATTTATATAGGAATTTTACAACTTTAATTTATTGGTAAGTGGAGAGCAAACTAGATTATTTTTCAAGAAACCTAAAGTAAAAACTGTCTATGACCGTCACAGCGTAAGGCTTTCTAATAATTATGCCTTAGACATCGTATTATAAATCATAAACATTCTAGACACCTGGGGCGATGTTCGATACTAATCTGCGAGTATAAGTGATTTAGTATAGTCGATGGTTAGGTGTTTAGCTACTGACCTAAAAAGGCTTGCTTGGTTTTCTAATAGATTGAATAATTTTTAAGAAGGTTATTTTCTCTGGTACTTTGAGGTCTATAAGAACAATTTAGTTAAAATTATCAGGAATTGTACAAAGACAAAACTAGATCAAAAACACCCAATCACAAGTCAATCAGTAATTTTACTTCCAGTTTAAGTACAGTACTAGTTCTTTATTCAATATATCTAAGATATTGATAAATAAATTGGCTCTATATTACCTAGTTTGAACCAACTTTTAGATATAATATTGGTTCTGACACGTTAGTGAAATGGTGTTCAATTGCTATTAATTTATTATTCAAACATTATAATTATTTTTATGCATCGTAACAATGGATGAGGGAGTCGAAGTTCCTATATTCCCATGAAAAAGAAAGGAATTTTTATTTACCGTAATGAGCCTAAAACTTAACAATAACTTCATTCTTACTGTTTCAATCCAGTATTTATGATTGGCACATATTAATTTCCATATTTTGTTTTTATACACTTCGGACTTTTGCTTGAGCGCTTTAGGCGTACTCGCAACCCTTGAAAATTAAGCGTCCATGCTGAGGGCAATTCTCTAACGGGTTACGAACCTCGGCTTAAGACGGTCACTGGGAGAGGATGAGACATCAACGATTAGGGTTGGCTGGTTTGGTTGATTGAGTTACTTGGTCGTAAAACCATCAGAGATCATAGTAAGCTGCCTTTCTATGCCTTTTATTTTTATTCGCGGGGAAAAGCGTTATCGCTATCTGCAGGGTGAGTGGAATGGTTATGTTGGTTTCACCGGTCTTACGGCCTAATGTCGACACTCGGGAGTATAGCATCATCTGAGCGAGCATTGGACCGAGTCCCTAATCCCTGTATACTAGGGTATACCCTACACCGGCATACCAACCAAAACCTGCGGTGGCCTTCTTCAGCGCACACTGGACGCCCTTCTATCTGCCTTGACTTTTTATGTGTGGGAATGACTTATCATAGCGATAAACATATAGATAGGATATATCATAGTTTTTTTTTGTTTTCTATTAGCGGTAACGATTAGAAAGGCAGCTAGGCTACGGCCTCTGGTATCCTCTCACCAAAACTCTCACTTACTACTTGAGTTTACCCTACATAAGGAATTTTATCTGTTTTTTTTTGGACTATACTTATGTAGTATTTATAATAATATCAACCCTGTATTATATGGTGTCCCATTTCTGGGCACGGGACTCCTCTGCTACTGAGAAGGATAAGTCTTAGTACACCACGCTGACCTAGTGCGGATTGGTACACTTCACACACTCTCAAAATACCTGTAGAGAACTTCTCAGGTATGCAGGTTTCCTCTCCATATTTTCCTTTATCGTTATAGCAAGCTATAATTCACAAAGAGTACAATTAGAGAGTTATGTATTCTTTGTATGTAGTATTTACTACAAAAACATTAAGATACAAAAACCACACGTGTAATTATTTACCAGTATTTTGTCATCAAGCGAAACGAGATTCTAAATATCCCTTGAACTATCCTTTGAACTTTCTTAAACATCCATAATCCCAGCGTTTAGAATATAAGTACGAGATTACCAAGCAATACGTTAGAACTGGTTACCGCTGTGCCGTTACACCGCAGATGAATTCATACGATGACCCACATACGCGATATCTGATCATTGTTCGGTTTGCGCACACCACTATTTGCTATTGATACTGTTTGGTTGTGGAAAGAGGTTTGACTACTGGCTGTATATTTTGATTGTCATTTGTTTTAATAATTTATTGACCTTTATCAAACTTTTATGTCCTGGATTAAACCCCTTGTCATATTTTTTCCATTGGAAAATGTACCAATCAGAACATTTATTTTTTGATATGCGTTTAATTGACTTGTTTTAATTGAGTTGTTCTTGGGTTCGGATTGAAGATTGAGATTGATTATTGAAATCGGAAGATAAGGAATTATGGTTATTTTGTGTAAGGATAATTTAATATTATGTAGGTACTAATTAATATACATAAAGAGACTGCTTGCAATATCGCAGGCCATTTTTCAACTTAATACGCAAATGGGTAAATGTATCCCTTGATAGGTATTATGTCTGTTCTAATCAAGTATTCGTTAAATTGATTATTTTCTAGCAATTTTGGAAGTTTTCACTGCTCTATCGTGGCTAATTCTACCAGGGCGTCTTTAAGATCATCATATAGTCATAAGAATATGAATTATCTATGGCTTTCGGGTCGAAAGTTGTCCATCACAGGATACGTTACTTGAGTACAATCCGACAGAATTATATAACAGGTTAATGACCCAACTATTATTAATTTATTCAGACGTCATTAAGACACATTTATCTCAATATCTTCACATATATCATGTTACTAGGAAACAAATTTTATTTGACCAACTTTTCTATTTATACATATGTATAAAACCGGAAATTTTATATATTTTCTTTTCCTAGGCGATATTAATTTGCGTAGGAAGCGAAAGTTGTATAACAGATATATTATGTAAAAAATACAGATGTTAGCGGATTACGTCTTTATTATCTAACTATCTGGCTGTATGCTTTATCATCTCTAGCTCCTAATTAAAAAAATATTTGAGAAACATGCATCCATAGAGCTAATATTAAATCTCGCAGGCATCAGAAGATGTATCATTTGAATGGCGACTTCTTATAAAGTCAAAAGATAAGATATTCTGTTGAACAACCACAACCAACAATAAATTGTTTTTAACACGTCAAAGTGGACCAGACAAATGGCACTAAAAGAACAGAGACTATAAAGTTTGAACTGAAGGTGCCTAGATTCTTAAAAGGCAGTCAATCAATGATAGAAAGAATCTACATTCAATAAGAGATCAATTACAAAAATTACCTATTTTGTTTTTATTTTATGACAGTTGAGTTACTGCCTCGGTGGCGTAGTTGTATTGCACGTCCGGTACAATAGCGCTCTGAGGTCCTGGGTTCGAATCCCGGGTCGGGCAAAGTGATATTTGGGTTTTTCTGCTCAGTATCAGCCCGGAGTCTGGAATTTGTGCCCGATATGGCGATAGGCTTCGCCCCCTATCACATCATGGGACGGAACATACTTGGCGAAAAGTGGGTGCCCTAGTTGCGCCTCTGCATACCCCTTCGGGGATAAAATGCGTGATGTTATGTTATGTATGAGTTACTAGTTATTTAGTTTTTTTGAATGGCAATTGTGATACATTATGCCAATGTCAAGTTATCTACTCATAAACAGTTGAATATCTAAAGTCGATGCGATGATGATCTCAAGCGATGACGACGCGTTCTCGTTTCATTCTTTACATTGCAAGGACATTATCCCTTCACAGGAGCTAAATTGTACGAGAAACTTCATTTATTAAGTTGGTAAAGTAAATTGTGATTCCGTCATAATTTTTATTGTTTTGACCTTTTTAAAAACTTCGTTTGAGATCGCGATTTTATTGTTAACGTTTGGAGGAGGTCGCGGATATGTAAATATTTTGATAGATTAGGACTTTGGTATTAATTTAAGGAAATAAAATAAAATGTTTGACCCTATAAAATGCTCTCATTAGTTGTCATTTTTTTTTTATTAAAATATGCAACAGTAGCTAAAATTATAAATATTATAAATAAGGACTTTTTGGCTGAATATTTAGGAAAAAAATACTGCATTTTAATCGTAGAAAGGTAGAAAGGGCGATATTTTTATTATGACAAAAAGTATGAATGTATTTTTCAAAAATAGATTCTACGGCTGTTATTATGTATAAGAAAAAAAATTATCGTTTTTATTATATTTTTCTATAATTTTTTTTTTTAATTTTACAGGCTCTCGACGAAAAGCAAACATTAAATACAATAATTACAAAATATTATGATACAGATAAAATATTTCTTTAAAAAAATACAAACTTACCCGCGTGTCTCAGAAATCCTTAACAATGATCACAATACACTTAATTTAATCCAAATAAATACAATAACACAAAATTAACTGAATTTCATTTACTTCACAATGTAAACATGTCGGTTCGCGTAAATAAAATTTCAAGATGGCGGGTGACCGGTCTCACGTGTTTCTCTCGCCGTGCACCGAAGTGGACTAAATGAAATGGCCAGTTAACAGTGAAAAGGTGTAACAAGTTATTAAAGTTAATATTCACATGTTTTCAACAATAATTAGGTACTTATATATTTTACATCTTATAGAGTAATGAATCTCGAAAAACTTATTCAATTTTGCATTTCTTCAATTAGACATTTTGCAAGATAAGGTTAGTAAGTGAGTACTTAATTAAAACACATTCTCAATTCAAACCAATGTGAGATGTCGAAATATTATATTCCTGAGTTATGTGCTCGAAATGTTGCCTACTATTTCAACTACTACGATATGATACATTTCTACTTATCTAGGCTACGATATTTTTCAACAGAACCTGTTGTAAACTGAAATATATACCTATTGTACTTTATATTTTAACACTAGTTGTCATAATACTACAGCAAAACTTGTAAACACTTAATTCTTTTTGCACTTATAATTACTTATCAAAAAGATATTATATAAAAATTAACCACGTTTTTTCGTGGTTGTTATATTTTGGCACTATGTTTTAGTTTAATTTTGACCTAGACTGGCGGTTTAGTCTGAATACGTATAAACACATTTGTTTGTCTAGCCACGAAGTTAGGACACACAAACAGACGTTTCCACTATAACCAGCATTCACTGAAATATTTACATAATTATACATTTGTACGTAATAATTTTCCTCTATAAAAGCAAATAACACGTTCTTTAGATGCTCTTTGCTTCGGGGCAAAGCTGGCATTTTGTTCTGAATAAAGTTATTTTACGGCCATATCTATCTTAGGACAACAAATATAATTTAAAAAAGAAAACTAAGTAGGTATATTTCTTTTTAGGTTTTTTTTTTGTTGTTTGTACCAACAGAATTGTACGCTGAATGTCAAACCTGTAAAATACCATATAAATCTGTAGAAGCCAGTGGGCTCAAATGGTCACAGAATACATGTTAATATATCGTAATATATTTTATTACCAAATAAAAAAAAAAAACAAAAATGGAGCCATGGAACCCTCGTACCGCGATTAAGATTCGCTCTGGGCGGTTTCTTTATGATAAATATAGATAAATTAAGCAATGGACTATGATTATAGTTATTAAGAAGATTATGCATTATGAAGGTTGGTAATAAATGGAATAATTTTATCTTCTTTACAATATATTAGCGAGTCTGTAATTTTGTGAAATCGAGAATATTGTGTGTCGAAGTCCCATAAAATCAATAAATAAAATGTAAGATCTTAACTTTCAGTTAATTGTCGTCTTTTAACAATTACTGTCATAAGGCAAGCCTGTCTTATTGCTCGTAAAATATACTAATTCTTAAGCAGCCAATTTGTACATCAGGCTCTATCCACGTGTTATTAAGGATGTAGATAGAAAAATGCAATTTATCCTTTTTGGGCAAGTCAAACCTTGATCAAGTGCTGACCGCGCATTCCTGAATAATTAATTGAATTATTGAAATGTCAAATAGTTTGCACAAGTCGTAAACCCACTATTACGAGAACATAATCATTGAAACTAGACACTATTTCGTAACTTCAGCTGGATTTGACCTCAAAAACTGTTCGTACACTTCGTCAGTGTGTAATTGGCCTGTATATTATTATATTTACGTTTAAATTACTTTGTACATATGACATTGCTCGTAAAATCACGTGCCTGATTATTATTATACTCAGTAAATCCCAATTATTATAAGCACGTAAAGTCGTTGATCCTGCTCCTGATTTTTCTCCGGTTATGTCGGATTGCCGTCTCATCAAACTAGGCAATTGAAGGACCAGAGTGCATCTGTATTTCGCTCACACTTGTGCACTATAATATCTCCAGCATATCTGGCTGATCTCCGTTGACATTGGTCGCCGTAGCCGATATTCAGTTAAGGGGGATTCAATCATTCATCATTCAAACCAAAGCATAAAGACATAGAATTTCGTTTGCTTTTTGTCAGAAAACCCCGTCGTCTCTATATGTATACCCGATTGAAGTCGATAGTACTTAAATGTGGCTGTACATTGCCTCAAATGTTGGACATTTAATGATGGTAGAGTAATAGATCTGTCATTTTCAGGGACTAACATGTGGCAGGAAAAATCGAAGGCACTTGACGAAGCTAGCATAATATTAGGGTTGTGGGATGGAATGTGACGGATGAGTTTGTTGTATAAATAAATGATCTGTCTTATGGTTTACACAACCGCAATATGTCTTAGAAATTACTGCGACGTAGAACTGTTTTTAATAACTTGGTTGAACAGTGAGCTAGCTACATTGGGGCAGGACACGTCACGTAGTCCGTTCTTAGATTGATTGCGTATACACTTTTACGACCAATAGAAAGTTTTATTTCCCTTGATAATTGCTACCTTGCGTAATCTTTATAACTAGCTATTGAACGCGGCTTTTATTTAATTGCTGTCGTCCTATATTTGGAGTAGAATATATCTTTGCTGTTATTGTTACTGCTTTATTGATTTCTTCGTAGAGCACAAGAATGTAGGTTCTTATTTATATGTTCTGTGGTTTTTAAGCCTTTACCTCCATCCTTTATATGGATCTATGCATCACGGTAAATAGAAATAAGGTAATTATTAAAATTGTCTGTCAATAATCCTTTAAGCGCGTTTTGAGATAAAAACCACGTTCACTAATCCAGAAATGTCAAATGTCATTTCATATTATAAGCTGTCATACGCCGTGACGAAGCTTAACGGCTTATTGATTCTTACACTGTCATTATATACTTAGAATGAGTTTTATAACGCGTCAGCATATACTATACCCCCGTAGTAAGGGAACGGCGCCCAGAAATGCATTCTGACTGCTCATGATACTATTATTGCTATTATTCCGCAAGGACCTAGATATTTTATTAGGCTGGCCCACTTACTTACATTATGTATAGACTGTATTTCTGATTAGCCTGTAGACAGATATGGCAGGATATTTTTTCAGAATGCGGCAATTTCTAGTGTTCCCGGCGATAAATAATGTTTTCTCTAGTCTCATTGTAGGCTTTAAAGAATTGTCTTTAATTATAGTAGATAGTTTTCGCGATCGGAAAAAGCGATACATAAATCACAATGACTCACAAAACAACACATAAACAGACGAGCTGACTAAGTTAATAGCGTCGGGGTGTTGCTCGGTAATCTGTTTAATCCGTTTAGTGGATGCTATTGGCGTTTGTTTATAAACAGATTTCAAGCTTACCTGAATTAATATTTTTTCTATATAGGTTTTCAGTATTAAGTCTTTGGCGTGCCACATCATATAAAAGCTGCTGTATTCTTTAGTTTAATAAAGGTTGAACACGTTGAACCACACACATAAAAGCGTTCTGGAGTGGAGACCATGTCTTGGCAAACGTAGCGTGGGTAGCCCTCTGGCCAGATGACGGGTCAACTTACACAAGAGAGCCAGCAGCGACTGGATGCATAAAGCAACAAACCGGGCTCTGTGGCGTACCCTGGGACTCTGGGAGAGACCTATGTCCAGCAGTCGAATGCAACGGCCTGATGATGATAATGAAAGTTTGAATCATAATAAAACAGTAGGGACTTGGAGCCAGTGAGTGATAAAAAAAATCAGCGTCTCAATACTAAGCAAATGAGTGCTTGAATAATAGCACTTCTATCGGAAATGAACAGAACTGAATGATACCTTTTTGACTGATATTTACTTTTTACTATCGCTCATTGTAACAACCCCGTCAAATACAAATACCAATCAAGATCCTATCAATCATATAAAGGACAATGATGGACGGAGAGAGAAACTTTTACAAGAAGAAAGTTAATTGAGTTGCACAATATGTTACGTAATATATTTAACGCAAATATAATGTTAACGACGCAAACTTGATTTAAAGAAACGACTATTTTTTGTGTGAAGTGCGAAACTACTTTTACGTTGTATATTTATGGGTATTTTGCTTTATGAATGAATAAAGTGGGGAGAAAATATATACCTGCCATAAAATTCGTAAAATAGTTTTATTTCAATGAATTAAGTTTCTGTTACTTATTACGACAGACCTTGTCTTGCCCTTAAAAACAGATAACATCCTAGAATCCGAGTACAGCGCCGTCTACCGGGTCCAATTGTGCTTCTATACCAGCTTATAGAAAAATCGGTACAACAGTGTCGGAGGAGTTCAGTGACGACAATAATAATTTTATATATTTTTATATTTAACCAGTAATAAAAAATATCTGTCAGTTAAATTCATATTCAATAAACGCGCGAAGTCAAAATAGACAAGTATACGGATTTTTCTTACGACGAAACTTAAAACCGGGGAACTTTTTTTTGTATTCGGGACGTCACGTTGTTTATTCTTTTGCCTGGCACCTCGCGTTCTTAAGGGCCGCTACTGACTATACATTAACAACTACCTCTATATAGCTATATTAGGGACCTGTGCTTTGCTATAACTTTGTCTACAGACCCTATAGAAGTTGAATTTCAGCATTTGGGTGTCATGAAACCTCAATGTTCACAATTTACATTGCAGTACAAAGGTATTGAGAGTAATCTTGCTTAAGCATTTCGATATGCCATATGAGGGTCTTCCCACGATTACATAATACATTTACTAAATTTAAAGTTGAATAAGATAATGTTAATATTGGTTCTGTGGTAAGGATTCTTACTTTTACTGATTACGTATTTTTTTTTGTACTAACGATGTGTGTGATATTAAAGCGCTTTGAATTGTATGAACTTTATTGTATAGTTTTGGAAAGCAGTTTAATATTGCTATTTTTTCAATTAATCATGTTTATTAGTTATGCTCATTAAATATTACTGAATATAAAAAGACATCATAGAAATTGGCCTACAACTTTTAGCGTAATCAATATAAATATAAAAAATACGAACACCTATATTTTTTCTTTCCACCTTTCTCCTTTTTGGATGTCGGTTAAAAAAAATGGATACTATCGAGTGTGCAATTGGAATTTTATTTATTTCACTTTTTCTTCACTTCTTTGAAGCATTCCCGTCTTCTTCTTCAATGTACAATATTTTAGATATTTGTTCTATCATAATTCTAGCTTCAAATCTTTTCAAGTACCTAAATCAAAAGACAAAGTACAGTTTTAGAGACATCCTACAAGCAAATAGATGTATAAAGAAACAAAACCTCATAGTAACTTAAAAAAAGGACAGCTTATGATTGGGTTAATAGGTGTAAACAATGGAGGATAGAAAATGTTTTTGATAAATAAGTTACAAAGAAATCAATATTGACAGCCCCTGCAGTCTCCAATTCATAAGATTAATTAAAGGGATGAAGTTATGCGAAACAATTTCGCTCTCGCCGATTGCTTTAGCACTAGTCATCAGCGACCGATCCGTTCCAATTGTCGATACAGAACGATGTAGTGCGTGAAGTATCACCAAGTTTGTTTAAATAAAACGAGCTGCTCAATCGCCTGTAAATGTATATAGGGTCATTTTGACATTGCGTTACTTAATGTAACCACATACTCGTTTTAACAATTCTTTATTTTCCATCTACGGCTCAAGTAACTTATTGTAAAGTGTTATGTCTAAGTAGATAAGTATTAAAATTTTGTAACGGAATATTGTACGAAAAAAATATTGGTTCTTATATTAATTTGTTAAGTGTCAATGATGTTTCCCCGGAAAAAATGAAAAAACTTTCGGTTAACTTTCTTACTACACAGACTTTCGCCTTTAATGGGCAAATAGGGTTGCAACTAGTAGATACTAATTAGGGCTTACAGAGAGTCGCGGGGCGAACAGTGGGGGGCTGCTCGCTTGACTACTAGTGACTCCGAGGTGGACCACGGAGGTGGTGCTAGTAGGCGGTCTCACGATTTTGTAGACGCTAAAGGCATCCTTTAGCGGCAAAGGCATCCTGGGCTTGTTAGGCTCTCAATTAGAGAGGTGCCGCAATAGGATATCGCCCAGGGACGGTCCCGCAGCTATCTCAGTGCAACTAGATACTCCGGGACCGTCCCCTTTGCGCCGTAAAGGGGTCAACGCGGATTTTGGTTGGTATGTCAGTGTAGGGTTAGGGACTCGGTCCAATGGTTCTCGGATCATGCTATACTCCCGAGTGTCGACATTGGGCCATAAGACCGGTGGAACCAACATAATCGATCCACCGATCCCCAAGTTATTCCCTATCGGGAACTAAGATTAAGGGCTGATATTCAGAAAAATAACCCAATATGACATTGGCCGATATGGGATTCAAACTTGGGACTTCAGAGTGCTAAACTACCATGCTCGCAAAACAAACATGTCACGATAGTAGTCCTTGTCAACTTCTTTGCCTCAACCCTTGAAATAAAATAATAAATAGGATTGCGGTCGCTATCTGGGAGGATATATACTCGTATCCTACCAACAGCAAAAATTTCTATGTTAAAAATGTGAAATTTGCCTCAGTTTAGAATATTAAACTTGCAATAACTCACATTTTAAACACCTATTATCGGCTAATGCTACAAAGTTCCGAGAAGTAATTAAAGCAATAATTGTAGACAAATTAAAGGAAGTTATAAATATGATAAGGTATTTGTTTAGAGGCGCACTTTTTGTAGTTATAAAAAAATATATTATATGAGGTTCATAGGGCACTTTAATAATTTGAAAACATGTCATGACATCATCAGTTCATCGCTTATTTTTAGACGTAAAAGTGAAGACAAAGCCGGCATAATTATAGGGACTATCGAGCGACATTACCGCTTCTACTGATATATTCGACACCTGTCATTTTGTTCCTTAAATTCTGTTAATACAATTACAATTGCCTGATTATAGAAGTTTGTAAGCGTTAAATGTTGAGTCAATTATTTGCTCGATTGTCATAACTATGAATTGGTTTCAACGGCAAGGCCTTCGCCTGAGATGCCTGAGTTTTATCCGTTTTGCTTTATCTAGTTGGTGTTCTTATCTAGTTGTTAACGTAATTCATTACGTTGTCTCCCGCTTTGCGATTGAGGGAAGTGGATAACTAATATTTCCAACTCCTATCTTTCTATTTGATTAATTTCGTTGCGGGATAATGACAAATTAGTTTTCCCTGAGACTCGCCGAATTTCACTGCTCGGTGTCATAAAATGCGTGCCACTGCTGATCCTGGCTCACATGAGTTGTGGTGGGTGTGAGAAAGGAAAAGTCTCACAAAAGTCTCCCCTGAGATGCCAAATTAGACCAGATAGGCAAAACTGGCTTACTCAAGGTAATTAACCTCCAATCGTCTCCTTCATAAGTTTACAAACAGAGCTCATTCAAAGATTTTAGGTGTCAATTTTGCTATCAAAATTATGTATTATCTTGTAATGAAAGATAGAATTACATATTATGATAATACATTACGCCGAGTCACGTCTTGCCAAAAGTGAAATTTTTTTGTCATAATCGAACGTGATATTATTCGATATTACACTCTGGTCCAAGTTAGAAGAGGAGCGTTTTGAATCTGCCTCAGTATATTACTCTATGATCTATAAAATCGTTCACAAATTCGAATTTTGCGCAACTTATACACTCTTATTTGCACCAACGGAGAGTCGAGCCTCACAGTTTACGGCTCATGCTGCTTATTATACTTAAATGTTCTACTATAGTGTATGACTGCCTCGGTGACGTAGTTGGGTTATGGTACGCCTGTAGTGCTGAGGTCTGTGGTTCGATCCCCGGGTTAGGCAAAGAGATATTGAATTTTTCTACTCAGTATCAGCCCGAAGTTTGGAATTTTGCCTGATATGGCGATAGGCTCGCCTTTATCACATCATGAATGTATGACATACCCTTATATCAGTACTACGTTTATTATGATAAAAAAGGGTAATTATTTTATTATTAAACTGTGAGTAAGACCAGGTAAGATTTAAAAGTAGTCATAAATAATATTTTTATTGCTCAACCAGTGAAGAAATTAAAGGTGGCCTAAGTGCTATGAGTTTAATAATAATTTATATCTAACCTGTATTGAATTTATTATCATATTTAACCGTAACAACATATCCTATGACCTCTGAAACTGTCACATAGAAATCAATGTAAACATGCCACTTGCCACCACATGTCAAAGACGGCCTCTCATAGATTGTACCAAGGTTGCAACTTGCGCAAGCGCTTACCTTTCCCACAACCTCTGTGTCAGGTAACCATATTTAATGCTGGCGGTAGACAGTCACCAAATTTCTCGGATATTTGAGTAAAATAAAATATATTTTCGGATGTATGTTCTAAGAATTTTGTAATGAGCTTTATTTAGAGCTGCCTCATTGTACCGTATAACTTTATAATTCAGGTTAACATTGGATTAATGAAAGTTAGAATTTTAGACTTATTTTGTTTTAATAACGAAATCGGGTGTATCCGATTACTTGCCCATTTAAAATTATATCTGAAATCTGTTACTACACCAATTTCCTACTAGACATTTTAATAGGAAAAATCCGGGAAATCTCGCTAGGTTGGTGTCCTACTTTCGTTGTACCTGTCTATAAATTATACAGCCTCTTATTAATTTCATTATATCCGTTGTGGACATATTTTGCTTGAATAGTTTTTCGCAACGGCAATACTGCGTGTAAATTTGACAGTTGACAGGTACCATCAATAATTAACATTTCTAATAGAAATTAATTTATAATTTGTCGTGAGAGATGGTTCTCTTAGATGACATAAGTATTTTTGATCTAATTTTAAACTCGTAGTTCAAGCCTACTGAAGTAGATATTATGCGAGTTTTTGATACATTTCTCTTTAAACATAAATACGTCTTTGCCCGTATTAAAGTCGATTACACGTTAAATTATCACTTAAATTTTGAATTTTATTAATATCAAGTTTATATCATAGTTCTCCATGTAAAAATCTATAACTACCCACAACTAGATTATACGGTTTATAGGTTAGGAGGCAACTCAAAAACAAACATTTAAAGCATTCAATTCAAAATAGTATTTAACGAAATTAATGAGCGTAAAGCGTTTACCATACGAATGACATTCAAAAAAAGGCAAACAAAACGATGAGACATCGATCAAGTGACGCATGCGCATCCCACTAACGCCATCTGTTGGCGCCGGCTGACGTCAGTTCACAAAACAAAATAACACTTACTCTCGTATCCCGAACACCGTGCCTTAATTATAAGAATTAAAGTCCAATATTGTATAAACCTATTTAAAATTAAATATCTTGAAGTTTGCAACGAATTTCCATAAATCACGCCTTCTTTATTTAGTTAGCTTGAAACTCACTTGGTATTAAAATAGGTGCATATCCTTTGTTCGAAGTATAGTTTCATGCATGGGGACGGTAATTTCAGAGTTCGTTTGATGGTAGTTAATGTTACATCGGTGCAGTCCTTTTGGGTATAGCTTGTTAAGTCAGAAATAGTTTCGGTTGCCTAGTCGCCGTCGTTTTCTTATTAAGGGTTTTTATTTTAAGTCCGTAACTAAGTTAGCTGGTTTAAAATTAATTGCGTCTCCTTAATTGTTTTGTACACCAATCTGTTTAGAATTGGATGAGCAATTGATGTACACATAGTTAAACATTACTCAGCAAATAATCGTTTCGGCTAGCCTTTAGGGGTTATAAAGTCATAGTATCTCTTTTTATGAGTCCTAAGTTCTTCATCTATTCATGAATTTTTCATTATATTCGTATTACCAGAACTATGTATACGGTATATTTGATATCTCATTTTATTGACTGCCTCCGCGGGGTAACTGTATTCCGTTCACGATACGGCATCGTTCTGATATCCCGGGTTCGGGAAAAGTTATATTTGGGTTTTTTGCTTAATATCAACGGAGTCTGGAAATTGTGCTCAATATGGCGATAGCCTTGCCTCCCTTCACATGGCACATAACTTACATGTCGAAAAGTGGATGACCGTGTTGTACCACTGCTTAGCCTTTCAGAGATACAGGCGTGATGAGTATTATTCGATATGCCATAGCATCTATCGGAGTGTAAGGTACGGTGAGCGGCGCGCACCCATCGCACTCAAGGCAAGTTGCGCAACGGGGCCGCCTCGGTCTGATTCACGCTCTAATGGCACGTGACTGCTGGTGCCACCGTCTGCTACCACCAGAACTCGATGACATTCGAAGAGTAGAAATGTTTAAAACTGTTCTTGTCTTGACGATATGCTCGTCTCTGATTCAATACTGGTTCGATGATGCATTTCTGCCAACTTATGGACCAAGCCTGAGTTTATATTTTTTATAGTTTTTGGGGATTTTTCGAGTAGTGATAAATAAGTAGAGATAATATAAATAGGTAGAGATCACAGTAAATCAACAGGTTTCCATAATTGTGTGGTTTACTCGCTAGGAGTGTATTATAATATTTTCTATTCGTAAGGTGTTATAAGACCAGATGGTTCAGAATGTCTATAAAAGCGTCAGTCTACTCCTTATTTTATTTTATTTATTATGGCCACCAAAGTTCAATAGACGTAATTTTATCTCGTCAAAACCAAAACCAATACTTCAGAAATGTGTTAAAACGAGATACTGAGATCGGCGCATATTGTGCACCAAGATTACACCGTAAATTAATGATTCTTCTTTTTTATATCAAGGTTTGAATTTGAAAACGAAGAAACGCATGTTTAAAATAAAAACAAATTAATGCGTTTTCAAAGTACATACGTCTGTCTGCGTATTCGTGTGACTGCTAAGTTTAACAACGGTTTGAGCGCCGTTTTTAAATCCACTGATCAGTATTTAACTATTGTTTTCCGAGTTTTCACTGTGCTTTTAGGGCTGAATTTTTTTAATGTAGAGCTACCTTCGCTCATTGATATTTCTTAAACTGAAAAAAGTCGACAAAAACTCCGCAACGTTCAAGTAATAGAAATTCACAGATGTATTATTTAATACATTTGTAATAGAGAGAGCTATCGAAAGCGGATGATAACTCTATACCGGGTTCCAACAGGCCGGCATAATTGTGTCGACTGTCGAGGGGTTATCATCTCTTGTCAGTCGACATTCCATTGGACCTCACTCCACTTACCATCAGCTGCAGTTCCCTTTGGCGTGGCCTTATAAAAAAATCTTTCCTAGCTATACCATCTACCCTTTACAGGCATCTATTATTCCAATAAGGAAGGTAACAGCTCAATTGTAAACTGAACTAGGAAATCTATAAACGGCCATGACGTGACATTTTATGAGTTAACAGCCAATGGTATCGCTCGGGTCAATTGTTCTCAACTTTCTTCTGTCGTCATGGCCCATCGTATTTTGTCACGGACCGGCTTTATTTACTCAGGGCAGTCAGTCGGAATTTAAATATCCTAATATCTGTGGAGCTATCCTGAGAATAAACCATTTAATTAAATCATTTGTAAACTTTATTTTGACTTAATAATAAAATGACGAAGTAATTTAAGAATAAAGGCCTTGATTGAACATGTAATCATATATACTTATTTTTTTAAAGATTCAATATTAATGATACGGTTTTTACGTGCAGTTTATTAGATAATATTTCAACCCTGGGCACAACATATTGCATGTATTTAATGTCGACTACAAAGACGTATTTACTTCTATGTTAATACGAGCATCACTATCGAAATTTCTAGACGCCCAAATGTGAAATTTCCAACACTAAAGATAGGTCAAAGTGCAGAAATAGTGGAACAATGTAAACTTTGAGAAACACTAACAGTTCAGTATTTTATCAACATTAGTTGATCCACTTGTCGACTAATTCACCCTGAACCATAATGATCAATCTTTATTATATTAACTTTACATTTACTATATTAAAAACTACATAGTTTTTTATGTTTTGGTTGGTATTTATTTTACGGTTTTCAATGTTTTGGCCGGGTTGAATTAACCCCATACGTTTTTAACTTCTTAACTATTAATTTATAAAAGACTTGATTTCTTAAGTTTCAACACTCAGACACCAAAAATATCAGTAATTCCACAAATATGTATTTCAGTATGAGTGTCAAACTAACACCTCTTGTTTTACAAAGTAGTTAGGTAAAGCGAAGTTATTGGTGTAAAAAAATAAAATATTGAGAATTACAAAAACCACCACAAAATCTTAATTAGTGACAAGAAGAAAATTATAATACAAATTTGTTAAAAACACGTAATATTTTAATTGTCAATTCAGACAGTACGCAAGGCTCTTTTCTAAATAAAATAATAATAAGTAACATAACTTCAATATGTAGTCATAATATGACTGGCCATATTTGCCATAAGTGCGAGACCTCCCAAGTAAATTCTTGTTAAATAAAATAATACCTTGCTAAACATATATTGAAACTCTTTTTACCATAAAATCTCAATTATAATGTAAGTAATTTCCGCTGCTTCCACAACATCCGTTCTAAAATCTCCCACACGCTAATTATAATTCTTGCGAGCTAACATTAAGCGTACGTACTTTAGATTCAACTTATCCCAGTGTAATTACCTATGGATAAAGTCTGGATGATTATATTTAATTCATGTTTTGAAATATGCATTTTTTGTGTTTCTACATAGAAATATATGTAGGTGGTTTTTATTGTCAAAATAAACTATAATAAAGGTGACATACTCGTAATGAAAAAAATAGAATATTGTAATTAAAAAAACTTAATCGTCATTTTTAAAACTGTTTGGTCTTGTAAATAAACTCGTCGTCTAATTAATATTGGTTGCATGATGCATTACTGCCTACTTCTATAAAACAAGCTTGTTATATTGTACCAGAGCAAAACCATACCTAATACAAACGCCAATCAAGTTCTGTTTGTTTGTTACAAAATCGGTGCGTAGATCTTATTAGTAGATACAGACAAGGTCGACGTTCTGCAACACTTGTACTACTGGTTTAGATTTCTTCATTAAACACTTTATACGTTCATTAAATGTACTTGATGTAATGTCGCTACACATTAATTATTACAACATTTGGAATAACAAATAGGAAGGGCTGATTTCAATACTACAAAAGTCTTGGAGCAATCCCTTACCGTTGTTAAGAACAATGTAGAAAGTGATTTAAGTAAAAAAACTGGCAGATGAGGTAGATGGTCATTATCAGCTATGATATATAAAGTAGGAGAGCTTGTAAACATTGTCAACAGCATGAATGGATCCGCTAACTCAGAGAAATACCTGTATTTATAGCATGTCCTATCATAAATCCAACATGGAGTTATAAAACATAGTTTTTATATCTGAAAGTAAAGAGCATTACAATACTATGGACACCAAATCTTTGAAAAAAGAATTTGAATATTCTGATATTAAAAAATATTTCAAAGGATTTACAAGTATTTATATAAGTCTAAGAGAAATAATTTTCTATTACATTAGGAATCTAAATATTTTATTCGATGTATGTCATTGGCGAAAAGTGAAATGTTCCATTTAACAACATATAGGTAATGATATGTAAATGCGGATTGCAAATCGTTTTTATGATGGATTTTACATAAATTACGAAAGGGAAGCCGGTAGGAATCGGGCTATATGGACCGTTCGCCACTGATGTGTGTAGCTAGGATTCATGGAAAAACTCGTAGTGACTTGCTTCCGTATGTTCCTTTTGAAGTCAGCCAACCAGTCAGCCGTCCAGTTATTTTGTAACCATGACAGTTTCCCGTCTATAATTTATACCATGATTTTTTTTTAATATTATGTTGATCACATTTCTTCGCAAACGCAAACCTTATTTGGATGGCAGCATGCTGAATACGTTGATTTCTAAACCTTTATTGATTTCAGGTCTAAAGCAATTCGTCCGGGCAAAGAATTTTTAATACCTAAGTATTTTGATTTTTTGTTTATAGTTAAAGGTCGCAACAAAATTGATAGGTCACTTCAAGGTAGATAAAACAGAAGACTTGTAGATTCTTTGGGGACGTTTAAATTGGTAGAGTTCTTGAAGGGTAAGAGAATGGAATATTATTTAGTAGATTTGCAGTTCCCTAGACCTGGCAATTTCAAACCTATTATTCCAGTTTCCTAAACATGTGTCCTGATCAAGTCCGTCTAAAAGGCAAAAGTGTTTATAAGATAACTTGCCTATAAGATAACTTACTGCATCAACTATGGGCGTCTATTTAACTATTTTTTTAGCTAACAACATTACTAATATGTCCTTGACATCTAAAATATACGCGTCATTAATTACGAAATGTCAGTGTATATTTTAATAAAACCGGTCTAAGAACAAGGCGTTTTTGTTGTGATGCCTCAATAGGCAAAGGCAAGGATATATTTCTAGACTGATGGAGACGTGCGCAAAAACATAGGCTGTGGTCTTAAGACCGATTTAGAACAACCTTTTTTGTATTTGATCGTTTTAATTAGTAGTTCGGGGAATTACGATGAGAGTTTAGATGCATTAGTATTGACGGAGAAGTCGGAACAGTTAAGCAAATGTATGTTTTAGGAATAGTCCTTGTAAAATCACACGTCATTGTGACTTCTAAGTCTAACAAAATTTTGAAAACATTGTAAAATAATTAATGTGATAGTTTGTTTTTCGACAAACCATGCACGAGTAGGTGACATTTTTAAATTTAATTTTAATTTGAACATTTAACAATTACATGGGTACAATTTTAAATATGTGGAAAATATTATATTCAACTTAAATTATGAATTAAGTAGAAATTATTGTAAAATTTTTCGTGTCCAATAACAGCTAACTCAATTTATTTATTTTATAGAATGAACATCGTTTGTAATTAAAATTTAAATAACACATTTGCAGGGTCATTTCGTCTAATTGTTTTCAAACTCGATACTGAATTCAAAGTTCAATAAACCAAATACACAATATGCAATGCAAATACGTGTTATTTTATACAAACAACGATAACAAGCCCGCAAGGAGCAAGCGGCGCGGAAAGTGAAAGTGGTTTACCTCTAAATCACCACGCTCCCTGACCACCATCACTTTTTTGAAGAAAATCTGGGGCATAATGTCACCACCGACCTCGGAAACTCCCCAACACACCCCGAAACACCTTCACGCAATGTTCAATGTCACGAACACAAAAAACAAAACAATATGACGTACGCTATGACGTCACCAAATATTTTTCACTTGCGATTTTACGAACATCAGTGCAATGAACGCGAACCTTTCCCTTCTAAGCCTATGTAAGCAACTAAACGTAACTCGGCGTATGAAACAAACTTGACTTGCGCTGTCGCAACCGGCGGTTGAAGGTGACCATATTTGCTGTACCACCTCCATATTACATCGTAATAAAGTTGCAAATCATAGATATTAAACAGGTGCGAAAATTCAAAACAATATTGCGTTGCAAGATTGGAAAGATAAAATAGAGGATGCGCAAAGTCTTGACCTAGAAAAAACACCGAAAGTGGAAGCAGAAAAGCGTATCAAAAGAAATGTTGAATTCAATGTTTGTTTTGCTCCGTAATTGGTTTAATTTCAATAGAAATGCAAAATGGCCGTTTAGAAAATTATGTGTGTTTTTATTTCATTCATAAACATTTTGAATACGTCAATGTTTTGATATCTGCTGTAGCCTTGAAGTAATTACTTTAAATCCTGTCGTTAACATTAAGTAACAAAGATATAAACATTTTTAATATGATAAATTACTTCCAATGAGCCTTAATTGGACAATTCATGTTGCGAATTGATATGGAAATTGCGTTAAATATGTTAATAAAGAAAAACGTCATGGACATCTAAATCAGACCTAAGTAAATTTTTACTTCCCTTAATGATGGAGAGGTATCCAACTAAAATTAAGACCGTATGTTAGTTTATAATTTGGAATATCTCAATATCTAAAATGATACTGGGTTTTCCTACTATGTATCAACCTCGTCTGGAATTCGCTTTCGACACGGCGATAGGCTCGCCGTCTATCACATCACGGAATACATATGGCGGAAAGTGGATGCACCAGTTGCGCCTCTGCCTACAATTTCGGGGATGAAAGGCGAGTACATGTGTGTAAATATCTTAATACTTCTTACATTAAGGGGAAAAGGCTCAACGTTCTACAAAGTCTACAGCTGGACAACATTAGAAAAAACGCCATTGGTTTCTTAACCTCGGCCACACGTATAAAACGATAATGCAATAAAATACAATTCTCCCATTACCGCAAGTGGGTCAGTAGCAAGTAAGGCACACGCATCGCGCCGCGGTTGTTACTCGTGAGAATATGTGCAATTGTGGTGACGCATGCCTGGATCACATTACATTCGATTTATATCGATTGTAATACGAATGAGATGAAATTGAGGAGTGATTTATTTTATTTTACATGACATACGTTTGTCAGCCTGACAAGGGTTGGCCTATACAAACACCGTACCCTTGGGTGAGCGCTTTGGTCATGCGTAACCGTTGAAAATTAAGCGACCATACAGATGACAACCTACTAACGGGTTACGAACCTCGGCTCAGGACGGCCACCGGGAGAGGATGGGACATCAACGATTTCGGATAAAGGAGTGATTAGCGCCATAAGTCATAACTGCATATGGTCAGTGTCATTACCAAAAAAATTGAATTATAAAAGAGAGTTCTTTAATGCAAATTTCATTAGTTAAAAAAACAATACAATTTACGCCTTTTATACACCCGAAGGGCGATAATCTAATTGGGAGTGTAACGGACTGCCAAGACATTTGTTTCAAGAGTTCGGACGTTCGTCCACGGGTAGAAAACCCAAGGGCGCGCACCTCTGACATTTCTAAAGTTATATGTGTATTATTTGAATTATCGGTTGTTTTGACGGCGAATAATGATTACACCTCCATTGATATTCGAAAAGAAAATTCGGTTAGTAAGGAATCAATTAATAATTTGAAAATAATCTCACAACAAATTGAAAGACATCTCTCATCTTTCTCAAACTGTCTTCTCATATTAATTACACATGGACCTTGAAATGAATGTATGCAATATGTATTACGTAAAACGAATCCCAAAAAAACTATTGAAATTGGTCGCCGGGACTAAAGGTATGGACTACGAAGAATAACGTTTCATTTCTATTATTAAGTCATCTCTTATGACGAGTCATTGGCGAGAGTGTGTTGAATGAAATAAATTACGTTACAAGTTAGATTTCTAATATGTTATGAGTTGTAATGTTTACATACTTATCATATGATATATGCTGATATATAACATTATGATATATGCTGTAACCTGCGCTATGTATCTACTATATAGGTATAGAAAGTTTATGGTTAATATTGTTTTTGGATTTAAAACGACTATTATGAAAACTGTATGTACTGCTCTAATTGGAAGAAAAATATTACTAAAACCCCGGTTTAAGAACTAATTGATTTTATTCATGATTATCTTTTGTCTGCAGCTTCGATGGCGTGAAATAGTTTTTTCGCGATAAATATTTTCTCGGGACAAAAAGGAGCCAACACTTAGGAGAAATGTAGCTTCCTGTTAATGATAATATTTTCAAAATAGATTTAGTAGTTCCTGAGATTAACGTGTTGAAACAAACAAACTTTTTAGCTTTATATATTAATAAAGATGAAACGACTGGCGAGCCACAAATCAAGCTTTTCAGCATTTAAAGCCTTTTCACTTTCTCGTCATTTCAAGTCGACAATGTATTATTGATTATAGCTTGACCAGGGAAGTAAAAAACTCGCCATGTTGTGGTGAAGTAAAATGTGGTAAGTAAATAATTTTCTGCTGCTTTTTTCTTGCTGACTTTAAACGATAAAATATAAGTGACAATCCTATAGCAGGTTTTTTATTGCCCAAGCTACACATTCTAATATTAAAAAAAAAAATAAGTTACTGAAACATTAAAGCAGGAAAATAACCTCTTTTTAAAAATATTACATCGCTCAAAAAGTAATACTTATATAATAATTGTCATACATTTATTACAAGACCTAGGTCAACGAAAGCATGGCATTTTTCTTAAATTATGGTTTACAGGAAAGCAAAACATTAGAAACCTCACATGTTATTAAAATAATAGCTCGTAATGTGTCGGTAAATTAAATTATTAATTTCTATCCGTTAGCACAAACATTAACTGATATATAAAGCGAAATTATTATCAATTAACTCATGTTCACAGTTTTCTATATACGTGGACGTAGGACGCTGGTTATATTTGTATCCGCTTGGGTAGCGACCGCCATATCAGGTGTAAAACCCGCCATATTAGCTCACGTAAATGTGTCGCGTTCTGGGATCAGCTTGTGTATATTCTGTTGAAATAAGCCGGCAAAATTGTATCGACTGGCGATGGATAATCATCTCTCGTCATCCGACGTTCTATTTGGAATCACTTTATTGTCTGTATCCTATTTCGCTTACTATTTTTTTTCACTTTGTATATTTAACTAGCGACCCGTCCCGGCTTTGCACGGGTGCAATATTTCTCCACTATTTAATGGATGTTATTATACATATAAACCTTCCTCTTGAATCACTCTATCTACTAAAAAAAACACATCAAAATCCGTTGCGTAGTTTTAAAGATTTAAGCATACATAGATAGGGACAGAGAAAGCGATTTTGTTTTATACTATGTAGTGATTACAGACTATTACAGTGGTTGCAAGTATAGGTGATGGAGGGTGGGCGACTTTCCATTATTTATACGTAGCTAGTATCCCCCTTTCCGCTTATTATTAGGTAATCAGTGGGGTCACTTTGAAGTGCCCCTATAAAAAAAGAAAATTACGAGTTAATACCTAAACTGCTGAATCACGTTTGTGAGAATGTCGTAACTTTACGAACAAAATTTTAATGCTAATGACTAAACGATCATGCTTACATCGTTAGCGTATCAACAAATATAAGTGCAGCATTTTCAGGAGATAGCATAAAAGGCCTGCACGCCTCAATATTCGACGATGTACGCGAAGTTGTACATAATTAGGCTTCACACAGTTAGCAATTGTGCCTATCCATGGCCTGTATAATGTCAAATTTGACAAATCTAACCTTAGTTCAATATACACAATTAGCATTTTTTATAGCCAACCCTGGAATTTCAACTCAATACTTGCCCACTGCTGAGCACGGGCGTCCTCTACTACTGAGAGGGATTAGGCCTTAGTCCACCACGCTGGCCTAGTGCGGATTGGTAGTCTTCACACACCTTCGAAATTCTATAGAGAACTTGTCAGATGTGCAGGTTTCTTCACGATGTTTTCTTTCACCGTTAAAGCGAACGATAAATTCACAAAGAATACACACATGATGTTTTAGAAATGTCAGAGGTGTGTGCCCTTGGGATTTGAACCTGCGGACATTCGTCTTGGCAGTCCGTTCCACACCCAACTAAGCTATCAACTCCATAATTACACCTTTTTTTATTTAGGCTATGTATCGAATATCGTTGGTTGGAAAACTAGTCCAATAAAGGGTTTCTATCGGATGGTATTTTCTAATTCAAGACTTCATCCAACTGACTATGAGATTTTGCGTGATACGAAGTGACAATTGTTCCGTCTAGACAGAGTTAGCTAAGGAAAACGAGGTCTGCATTAACATCGAATGTGTGGTCTGTCTCGGGACATTCAAATGAACCGCATAAGGAAGAGGTAGTCACGCGTTCTTGCGCTAGTGTTGGGGCGTCACCGAATTGTGAATAGATAGGGCTGGCACTCTTGAATTCTTCGCTATTATTTTCATTACTTACTATTTTTTTTATATTTTGAAATTAGTTACGGTTAAATGTGAATAGCTAGGGCTGGCACTCTAGAATTTTTCACTATTATTTAATTTTTTTTTATATTTTGAAACTACTAACGATTAAATACAATGTTAAACATAACTTTGTACACAAATACATCTTTAAGGAGTATATAATTACATGTTAGTCACGATCAGTTCGAAGTAACTGCGAAATTACGTATAAAGTGGTTCCGAGTAGTCCAGTTAAGTTTAGGTTTGAAAGCCATCTTAAATGTCACAGTGGCGTAAGCTTAACTGCCATTCTTGGTAAATGTTAACGCGGTAAATGGTAAGACGCACGTTAGCTGTTATTTTGGGATTGACTTGTGGTTACTAGTTAGAAAGGATGTTTGTGATTTATTTCCTGTTTTAAAACTCCGTTTTTGCGTCCGTAGTGTAGCAAGATATGAGTTATATGTGGGACATATTGATAAATTTACATAGATATCTTTTTTTTATAATCTTTATTTAATGTATAAGATTAGAGGCTTTAATTCACAAGATTATGCCAGCCTCATTGTACCCTAAAACTAATTTAACAGAAAAGGAAACATTTTATGGACTTTTTAGCTTGCTTACAAATTTATATATTTTAATAGCATCTTCACTGTACGATGTAGAAGAAGAAGTAAGATTGTTTGGACCACACCCATAGATATAATGTATTTAAGAATTTAATCCAAGAATAAATTTATAAAAAAAATCCATTATCATTACGTCCGCTGGAATTTTATAAAATATCATCGCGTGACAACCCTTCATAAATAATATGCAAAGGAGAAAGTGAGGTGACGGTTGGAATAATTAAATTATCATTATTATGAATCTATACAACAATGTACGTAGAAAAGGTCAGTTCGGGTCCTTTCTACCGCGCTTCTTGGAAGACGAAATGGGTTATGTTGTTCATTTGTATTGGAAAGTATTGTTTTATAGAAAAACTTATTACCTTAATATATTGTAATCTAAGTATCTAGTAAGTATTTTATAATAATGTCGAAACTCCTTATATACCTGATAAAGAAATCTACGGGGAACTTAAAGCCGTGTTAGCCGTTATTTGTTATAAATGCTCACTTATTTTGTTATAGTAAAATATTGCTGCCGGTTCTGATTGTTTAAAACTTGGTAAACTAATTTTGTGGAAGAAGCAATCATATGGAATACTATTAATTTTATTATATTACAGGTACAGTATAAACATAGTGCATGTTATGTGTTTTTATCTAGCTAAAGCGATCATACGGCCCATAGACAAAGTCAATGTAACAGACTACATAAAATAGACAGTTTTTGGCTGTATACGTCGTTTACAATCTAATCCTAAAAGCTTACTTATTTATACTATCTACGTGTTATGTATTTATTTATTAATAATTGTTATGTAAAAAAACCAAATGATGTTGCTGCAGACTGGACTATAAATTTAACGAAATTGAATAATCGAAATGTCAAATATAACTAAAATAAACCTGGTTAAGATTGATAATATTTTTAAAATCAAATACATTTACATAATATAATTAATATCCTGCATTTAGACATGAAATTATCACATTTTTAAAATAGTCTTAATATATCTTCTTATACAAAAAATATATTATAGTTTATGATCAATCATTCATTCATTCAGTCATTCATTGTAGTGGCTAGTGAAATAAAAAGAACTACCTACCTCCTTGGAATAAATCTATTTTTATCAATGTAAAAGGTTAAGGTGGTAGCTCAAGGTCCATTTTCATACATTTTGTTTCGGCTTTAATCTGGGTAACTAAACAAGTATTGGCAAGTAAAGAATTTAAATTCACGTCTAGTTAGTGATTAGTTCTCGCAGTTGAAAGAAAAACGTAAAAATAATTAATAATCATGGATATTTCGGCCTTTAAAATTTAATATGACGAAATTTTAAAGGCAGAAATATCCATGATTATTCATTATTTTTACATTTTCTTAACTGAAAATAAAAACTGACTAATTACTTTAATATAATTAATTTAAAATTAAGTATAAGTACACATAACATAGACTATCTAATGACTGTTGGTGATAATGAACACTGCATTTAAGTACGTTTTAGTATCCTAATGTAAATATTTACTTTTTAAATGGCACTTTTATTACTTACAACCGTAGCGGGAGGGGAGAGAGTCCATTTTCTCTCACACCTATGCAAACATTCGTCATTTGCAAGAATGCGTACGTAAAGAAAAACGTTTGTACGGCCGGTAATCCACGGCCGGTGTGAAAAAAAAATTATGAGAAACTTTTACTTACATTCAAATCATATCCACTCGTGAACCAACTACGCTTGCTCAGGAAACCACCCACGTACTTCCTTTTCCACTTCGACAACAGTCCATCGCTATTACTCCGCTTAGATAGACGATTCACAGTGTATCTCTCCATAGTTCATACTAAGAGAACTAACAATGTATAATTTTGATTACGATACGGTGGGTGCAGTCCACGCACGTGATAAAACTAACTCTATTTAAAAACAAATCTTAACCACCACAAACATATTTAAATATCGTTATATAAAAGTTTTTTTAGGTAACGAAGCGAACAGAATTTAATTACGCGTGCTTTAATATGCCATTATGGGCGCTTCAAGAAAGATTAGAAAGTGTTCATAACACAATAACGCACAGTCTGAGAAAATTTAAATTTGGAACATAAAAAATAAGAAAAACCATAAACACAAATTATCGCAAAAGGTAGGTAGTTAATTTTTTTAAATAAAAATTAACAACGCGCAAGAGCTCGCTCGACGATTGCGCGAGAAATTTGAATTTAGAAATCGATAACGCGGGAAATTATTTTAGCACGATTTCGCGGCGAGGTGCGTTTGAAAACGTCGTCCTGTGACTAAACTTGCCCGGTTAATAATAACGTATGGTAAGTACAACTTATTGTCGCCTTATTCGTATTACGGTATGTTGGAACGAATACGGGCGCGTGATTCGAATGCTGCATTCATAGGTTTTGATTGTTGGTGCCATACAACGGACAATGGGCTTTCAATATGCGCAGCGGCCGCTCGTCCCCCTTGTTGCTCTATGTTAGTGGGCAATTTTTCTAACCTAAATACCTGATCAAGGACGTATCTTGTTTATATTATGTGGGAATCGGGGATATAGTTCGTATAGACCTACATACATAATAGTTGATGCCGTGGTAATTGTGTGTAAGTATCTGAGTCACTCAGCCGTATAAGTAGCAATCATGAATTATTCAATTCTTTCCTTTTTTGACTCATGAATACAAGTATCGGATATGGCTAAAGTATGTTTGGTTAATTGATAGTCATGGACTAACCATAACTGGACAAATGTAATAATTTGCAACCTTTAAAATATCGATTATGGACGTATCAAATTTTTATTAGCAACTATTAATACTTAGACGAAGCGAGGGCTCCCAAATTTTCCACTAGATATGTTTTTTCGTCTCAGGAATTAATGAGTTCCTTGAACACGGAGGTCCATCATAAAATTTAACGTTACGTGGATCAGTCTGTCACAAACATGAATACCTGGCAACTCATATATCTACTTTGAACCAGGCAGGTCGTACTAAGGTAAGATTTAAATTAACAGCCAAAACCTCTTTATTTAGTAATTGGACATATAGACCAAAAAAGATGTATTTTAAATATATCTCCTCTATTATCTTTTTCTGCTGTATCCTAACGAATGTCAATTTCAAACTCCTTGAAAACATTATTAGACAACTCTTCTTGTGCATCGAATTCATTAAGTTTATTTGGCTTGACGTGGCTTCTTACAGTTTTTTCTATAGGATCGTTTCGACACACATCGATCACTTCTTGGAATGTTTTTTCCGTCTAGTGCTGGCCTTAATGCGTATATATGTTCGAAACGCCCTTATTCTAGTTCTGTGTATCAAATATTATAATGGTATTGAGAATAATTGGCGTATCAGATATTCAGTTCTTGCAAAAACTTTATGGTCACTAATAGAACTTAATATGTTATCAAGAACCCTGACGGTAAAAAAATATAGTTGACTAATGATTTCTTATGTTTACGCGAATGTTAGACATTGAATAAATTCTTAAAACTTGGTAACGGATTTTATCGCGGTTTATATTATTATTTTCTCCGACGTTTCGAAGACTTTGCAGTCTTCATGGTCGTCAGAGTCCCCCCGTGACCATGAAGGCTGCAAAGTCTTCGAAACGTCGGGAGAAAATAATAATATAAAACCGCGATAAGTTACCAAGTTTTGTTTAAAAAATATAGTTGACTATTCAACTACTTTAAATAATTTGTAAGTTATTTCTTTCAATTAATGGATGCGACAGGCAGCAGTCATAGTTATGAATGCCATTTAAAGTTATGATATTTTAAGCATCATATCGTGTGAAATAAAATTGTTCACGACTAAACACTTCTAGATGTGAGCCGGAGGGTAAGACGTAACAAGTCGACGATGAATGGCATAACACGAAATACCTTTCTCTGATTTATATTTAGCGTCCTAAATGCACTCGCTTCCTTAGGTTTCTAACACGCCTAGCATTCCCTTGGTAGTTTAAATTCATTGGTTATTTTGAAAGCTTTCCGATCGAGAGGTATTTCTACTTTAGGTAACGCGACCTTCATTTTTATGTAGGTAAATTGCGTTGTATTTCCATTGGTAGTATGACATGGCAATATTCCGACATATAGACATAATGTTAGGGTTTTGTTATATCTTTCAATTTTAATCCAGTAAATTTTAAATATTCATCCTGGTCTATTTATTTCATCAACATCATTATCATCACCTCGTGCCAGTCCACTGCTAGACACAGTCCTCTTCCAAGATACGCCTCAGAGCGCGGGCTGCTGCTTTATGCATCCGTTGCTGCTCGGCCCTCTTGTGCGTCTATTTATTTATTTACTCATTGTGGTGAAAAAAATATTCAAGTACAATTACGGGTCTATCACCCTTATGATTTTTTCCCGACAAATTATACCGTACTATGGACAGTGGAGGCAGGAAAAGAAAGAGAATGGTGGCTATTTGTATCTGAGCAAAATCTAAGCGCGGAGAAAAGCTATAAAATCAAGTATCCTACCATCCATAAATTATTGTCAATAAATAAAACCCCATTAACCATACGTTTGACAATTCCAAGATCAATCTCCGCGATCTACGATGAAAATTTTTTGTAATAAAAACTCAGACCTATCCAATCAATTACAGTTAATTATCCCTCGATTATATTAATAAGAATTATAATCAATAGCAAAATTTTATTAATTTCAATTAATTATAATTAACCATGAATACACAATATATCGTTAGCTTCCTCGAAATTAAAACCGCGAACGCTCGGAAGTATGTTCTACTCTATCACTGATTGATAAAAAATAATTGGAAATATTGAAAGTAAGGCAACCACATGATTTTACGTAAGCTGATTTAATTTAAAGCGTGCTGAGATTGTATTAAATATTAAGGTGATCGGTGAGATTATTGCAACCCGTTTAACTTGTTCCGTGCCATCAGTTCCGTGCATTTCCGCTGTTACAACCGCACAGCCATTTTATTGTTCCTAAAATTATTTTAAATTTCGAATATAAGTAACGTGTCACAATTGGTTTTCTAATTTTTAAACTGTATTATGGGTACAAACCTTGCAAATAAACAGCCCAAAGCAAGTTGACTTATGATCTACAAATAAAACCAATTATTGTTTTTGCTTTGGATATTTTGGGGCCCATTCGCGTATTCCTTACTCCCGTTACGTGGTTTACTGTGAGGTCAAGATTCTATGACCCTTGTACAAATTTGTTTATTGTTCTTCGTGTACGCTACAAACCATTATATTATGGACGGACTTGTTCTTTTTTATACAAACGAGAAGACGAGCAAGCCGTTTATTATAAATATCATTCAAAACTTTTACATCAGGTAATGCATTTCATTGTTTTCTTCAGCCTAAGATATAATATAAACCTTATAACGTTCAGCCTTTAGGCTACAAATGCTAAATACAATGTCTTTCAAACGGAAACAACCTTTACATGTTATTGCATCGTAGGAGAAATAAACTTTGCAATATTAGATAACAATAAACTTCGTTCAGCAGTGATTCGACTTCTTTATTTATATCTATCTAAACTAAGACTATGCTATTTAGTTACGATGGGATTGTCATGTCTGCTTAAAATAAAACCACCGAAATTAAAACCAAAATAACAATAAAATGACAAACGAGTGGCTGTTCCAGGAGTTAAGGATGCCTGCCGCTAAATCTCAGCGTATTTCGTCTTTCTTTAAGTACTACAGTATCTATCATTGCTCCGCTAGTTGCAGCGCGCTTACCTTGAACTGAGAACCGCGAGTTTCTGGGTTCGATTCTCGATGGCGAAGGATAAAATGTGTGAGATTTATTATAAACTCGGTGATTAAATACGTATTTTTCCACTCCTGGCTACATGTTCGACAAAATCGCCGTGTCCTAATGTCCGCATGGATTATGATGTTATTTTTTTATATTGAGTACATTGATGGGTACGAAAAGAACGATGATGATAAAAGGTTAAATTGTCTATGGTACATGTAAACAAATTACATGCCTGATATACAACACTTTTGTGTACCGTGTAGGTATTTTATATGTAAATGTGATGCGAGTTTGAATGGTTACTTTCAAGGTTAAAATGTTAACTGATGTCAATATTATATTATTATGAAAGACTTATATTGTACTCTATTGTACCGCATAATATAGCTTTTAGGTCTTCTATTGGACTATTAATTAGCTAGGTTATAGGTATTAAAAAGCCCGAAGTACAAACCTATGCATGAAAATATGCACAAAAATACTTAATAATTAAAATATGCATGTAAAACTTCGAAATACGCAACATTATTTAATAGGAATTGTGCTTACATACAATTAGCGGGAACAAAAAAAGTGTTCCCGATTACAATCAATTCATACGCATAACATGACTGTCAGACCGAGTGGTTACTTTAGTTTACTGGTCTCTGGTGGTTACCTAAAAGAAAGGTCGTTAGGTAAGATATACAAAATGTGCCATATTCATTTGTATTTTTCTCATTTTTAGTTATCCTAATGAAAATTAGTAATATTATATCGCCTAATACAACAAAAATATGTACTATTCCATGTTTTTAGCCATACAAAACTGCCAAAATACGTGACTGCATATTATAATCCCGTCTTCACTGATCACTATTGATTTAATTTCTTTGCCTAAATCGTAACAAAAAAATGTAGATGTCAAAGATTCTGAGATGTCAAAATCCAATGTTGATAGTGATGGTTTTCAAATAGTAAAATCGAAACGTTCTACTAAAAACAAACAAACCAAAGTTCCTCCGAAGAACTTGCAATTTCACGGGGAGGATGTAAATATTGACGTCGCAACATCCGTGTGGTAAAGTATAGTAAAAACTTCGAACATGTATTTTTTTGAGGTTATGTGTCATTATTCTTTTTTATTGTTTCAGCCGAATACAATCATCTGTGGAAGAATTAAAGGTTTCTGAATACTTTAAAAGCATAACTAATACTGTGAGTAACTTATTACAATCCAGTAACGGCGTAGAAATTGTATGCTTTGGACTTGGTCATATAGCAGAGTGTAATATTTCGAGATACCAATTAGGTCTGTTATTGTGTTTGAAAGATCTTTGTAAAGCTGAAAAGGTGTTAGCACATGATCCTATATTCTATAAAAGTGAGTGTGCCGTGTTAAAAGAGTTAGGTATTGACGTTATTGCAGAAAATAATGAAGGTTGTTATGTAATTTCTGATGAAAAAAACTATATTTTATTTACCCCATTAAGCAACTGACTAATAATCTACTATGGAGTAATTGGACTGTAAATCTAAGTAACTGCATATTGATTTGCAATAGTTTTACATCATTGGTAGAGACAACCAAGTAGAGTGTTGTCGAAACTGACCATACATCCAAAAAAATATTTCCACACTTCAGAAGTCATATTAGAAAACAACTTCCAATTCACTGATATCTTTAATGATATTTCCATTCATCATTCCCTAAGGAGAAGTTAGAGAACCTTGAATCAGATTTCTGGATAAATAAAGAAAAACCATCATACAATACAGAAGAATTCATAACATCTCTCATGATAGAGAAACTGAACATTTAATTTGTTTGAAGGTGTAATCATGGCTTCGATTACAACGAAACCTGCTTTAGTGACTTTGCGCGGTTGCTCTCGAGGTTGCGGGAAGCAGAGCTCGGCAAAAAGCTATCTGATAACCAAATGGTCCAATATGTGTTTAGCAATATAGGAAGTACCAGACTACAGACCAACAACTGTGCAAGGCGGCTGACGAAATGCATTATAGAGCTAAAACATATTTTGATTATATACATCATATTCGGTATAAAGAAATTAATACAGAGTTCAAAGGAAAAGGGGCGTGTGGAAGATACGGCCAGGATGGTTGGGTTTAAATTGCCTCATGATCGAAACCTTAAATTGTATGTCAAATATAGATTATTAGTTTAAAATTAGATGTATCTGTAAATATATCATTTTCAAAGCATAACATTGGAATTTTTGTTTAAAATAATTTTCCCAGTTTAAGATTTTTATTTTGTTTTAAAATATTTAGTAGCCGGCATTGCTTGTTATGTTATGAGTTAAAATCTTCCTACATTCATATTTATTTGGATAAATAAAATAAATAATAAGATAAATAAAAAAGTTTTATATTTTGTTTCATATTTAATAGATATTAACATAATACAATAGACAATATTGGTTCATTCTTATATATAAATATTTTACCCTGTAAAATAATCTTCAGTGTTGTAGACAAACAATGTTCTCATGATTAATACACATTGGCAGTAAGCGTTTAAAAAAACTTAGTTCCAGTCTCAACATCAAGTTTTGCTTGATACCATTATTTTTGTATGACTAAGTTGAAAATTAAGAAGTTTATTCATTAACAACTTGAAAAAGGTAGTGTATATTTTTATCAGTTCAAAGCTGAAAGGTCAAG